>NW_008456237.1:0-645 GCF_000622305.1 Nannospalax galili
CCTTTAATCCTAAAAGCACTTTAAACTAGTCCCAGAGAATACAGGGCAGCTCTGTGACTAGGTATTTAGAAATTTTTCATGATTTATTTTGAGGATTCAATTAGTTTTACAGTCTCCCCATCCCACAGTTCTAATATCAGTGAATAATAGTGTTCAGAGGACACCTGTCTAGAGTTCTAGGTTCTTATGTCCTAGAACAAATAATTGAACAGGAATATGTGAATGGAAACAGAAGCAAGGGCAAGAAAGGAAAAAAATTGTACATTGCCAAGAGACTTGGACTAGAGTATGGAGAAAGTTTAGAGACTCAAAATGTGCCTGCTGCAGAAAGGAAAGAACGTTATACCATGTAGAACAAGCTTTCTTCCATATTTTCACAGTGGACTTTTGGGTAATTTGCATAATGCAGGCTTTCTTCTGTGTGCCTAACTACAGAGAGCTATACATATAGCCTTATACATTGCATGTGTCATTGGTGTTAGATCATAGGCCTGCCTCTTTAAGAGGACTGTCACTCTAAGTGGCCAGGTCCCATAGGCTGAAGAAACTAAGCACTGGCCCCTGCAGTGATCTCTCTGGCAGAGCATTAAAAGCCATGCCGTGTTGTGAAGCTTCAGCTACTGATTTAAGGTCTTACCCAGTACC
>NW_008456238.1:0-645 GCF_000622305.1 Nannospalax galili
AAAGGTGACAGTTAATGTCCTTAGAAACTTTGACGCCAGGCAAGTAATTTCACTGAGTTACATCCCCATCCTAGACCCAAAGCTTTAAGGCAAAGGCCACAGATGCAAAAGCAAGGCAGATGTCAAGCTTTTATTGTGCTTTTACTTACCTGTCAGGCATCTGTAGACCCAAGTGAAAAGTTAGTGCTTTTTAGTAAAGAATGTTGGTGGTGCCTGTTGTGCCTTCATAGGAAGGATTCCTGGACTAGATCCTAAGGTGCAATATGAGGCTAGGGCAATTTAATTAGCAGGGCTAGGGCCCAGGGAGCATAAGCCACCCCTACAGAACAGACCAGCTCCAAGGTTTGTAGAGAAGTTATTTAACAAATGGTCATTAGAAGTTCATTTTATTAAAAAGTTCTGGGGGCTGGTGGGTAAAGTGCTGCTCAAGGATAAGCTCCTGAGTTGGGATCTCCTGTACCCACATAAAAGCTGGGTGTGGCAGTGTATGCTTGCAATCTTAGTGCTGGAGAGACAAGGGCAGGCGGATGGCTCAGGCTCACTGGCCAGCCAATCTAGCAAATCAGTGAGTTCCAAGCTCTCTAAGAGACTGTTTCAAAAAATAAGGTGGAGAGTGATTGAGGAAGACACCTGACATCGACCTCT
>NW_008456239.1:0-645 GCF_000622305.1 Nannospalax galili
TTAAGGGAAAAGATGGGTTGCCTAGCTTTTGCTTGACTTAGTACTGCTCTGTGCTCTGGATACAAAAGTAGAAGCCATACCTCAGTTTGATTATGGAAATTTTCTAACACAATATCAAGGATATTGAAAGCACTTTCAGACATTACTTTGTGATGGTGCCATAACACTACTGGAATGTGAAAGCCAGGTCCAGCTACTTCTTTAGACACAGATGTCAAGTGCAGAGAGCAAGCATTTGTTTCCTCGGGTTCAGGACCCAGGTCCACTTCCAACCCAGTCTTCTTGGCAGGGTTATAACTTGGTTCTCTAACGTACAAGAATGTCCCTTCAGCAGGAAAAAGATGCCAGATAAACCCTGAGACTTGACTTCATATAACTCCTAGATTTCTGTCCTTACCAGAGAGTTTGAAGGAATGCACTGTGCCCCCATTAAAGACGCAGAGGAAGGCCATGGTTAGGATAAGAGGACTGGCCGCCTCCCACTTTCCTTCCCACATCCCACAGCAAGATCCCAGAATTAATTATTCCATTTCCTCACTTCTAGGTTCAGGTAACCTGGCACCCAAGTCTCCATGTACCTCTCCAGCCCACTCACCTGACGTGGCCTTGCACATCTGGGGCATCCTGGTAACCCTGCTGTGCGCC
>NW_008456240.1:0-645 GCF_000622305.1 Nannospalax galili
CACCACGGGAGGACTTGTCACCAGCAACAAGTTGCTCCTAGAATCATTTATGATGGTTCTTCAGGCAGTCTCTTAGCCAGTAGCTCACCCTGAGCAGCCCTGGCATCCTGCCGTCTAGGACAGGGTTAGGATAGGAGTGAACAGACCCAGTCGCTGATTCTGGGAATGCACCAAGACAGGATGTGCATGCAGCGTCCTCATGGACCTGCTGCCTTCTGTACGCACAGAGGTCCACTCATCTGCCTTACACAGACGTGTTGGTGCACATGCATCACCCTTACACACTCCTACCTGAGCAGTGGGGCTTCACCATAAACATATGGACACAGTGTCCCAAGAGGAAGCAAGGTAAGTTCCTCTAACTGCAGACTTGGAAACAAGAAAGAAGGCCAGGTTGGTGGGCAGCACCATGCTGGCCTCCCCACAGGCTGTCTCTGGCTCTTTACTGGCCAGAGGAGTAAGACACTAGACTTGTGCAGAGTGGAATGAGGGACAGGTCATCCCCTAATCTTCATCCTGAGAATCTGGGGGACAGAGCTGATGATCATCAGCAGTGGTGGGTGTAAGAGAAGGTGTGGCCTAGATGCTGAGCTCAGAGTGGATGGCCAACATCCTGAGTGGTTGCAGGGGCTGATTTGCAACATC
>NW_008456241.1:0-645 GCF_000622305.1 Nannospalax galili
AAAAAAAAAAAAGTGTGCTGATCTGAAAAGCATGGCCCTCACTGAAAACAGGAAATTTGCTATTTGACAAGGTATAAAGGATTAATATTGCCACAATGGCGTGGAAACTCTGAGACACAGCAGAGCCCAGCAGTTCATCTAGGAAGACAGCAATTACTGCAAATCAAGAGGGATACTCAAATGATCTCAGATTAATTATCACAAGGCTTGACCTTCCTGCCCTCCTGACCTCAGCTGGCTCCTGTGACCCGGGTCAGACACTCCCCAAAGCGGCCTGGCCTGTCGGGAAATAAGCGCTGAGGGCAGATATTATTGTTTGCAAAGGGAGAGCTAGAGGCGGGAACTGGTGCTGTAGAAATCAATCTCACAGTAAGGTCTGGAATTCAACGCAACACTTGCAAGCTTGGAGTCAGGTCGAATGCTAATCGGCGTCTCTTGCAGGACGCACGTGCACTTCAAGAGCTAAATGATAGAACACGGCACTTGAAGATAAGGAGACAGAGAAAGGACAAAAATGCATGCAGTCAGTTTGTCTTCCTTTGCTTCTCTACTCGCGAGACAAAACACTGACCAGTATCAACCTGGGGAAGAAAGGATTTATTTCACCTTTAGCTTACATCACAGTCCTTCATCAAGGGAAGCCAG
>NW_008456242.1:0-645 GCF_000622305.1 Nannospalax galili
TGTGTGTGGTGCCTATGTGCATGTGTGTATGCATGTGTGTGTACATATGTATGTGTGCTTATGTGCATGTATGTAAGCATGTGTGTGTTCATGTGCATAGGCATGTGTCTATGTATGCATGTTTGTGTGTGCTTGTATGCATGTGTATATGTACATGTGTGCACATGCATGTAGACTGTAGGTTTCCTCAGGGGGTGTGGTCCTTTTGTCTGAGTCAGGTCTGAGGTAGGTCAAGGGACTGGGAGTTGCTTGCAACCCCTTTTCTACTACCTGGTCTCTGAGGAAGAGGATAAAATGCAGCTCCATCAGAGGGAGGCAGGGAGCTGACTTGTGGGCATACATGCTCTGTCCCCACCACAACAGGACCTGGCCAGCCCTGCAGAGGCAAAGGTCATTGCAGTGATAACAACTGTGAAGTACTGTGCTGTTAGAGGGAACCCCAGAGACCACTCACTTCATGGGGTGTCCTGTGGAATCGTCCCCCATGCCTGCTATGATCTCTGCTTCCAGGTGCAGAAACAGGCTCAGAGTAGTCAGGGCACTAGCCCAAGGTCACACAGAAGAGCTAGAATTTGCACTGAGTCTGCCTGGTCCCTGTATTCATGCAGCATGTGTCACCAACTCAGGGGACATATCTTGCCAACA
>NW_008456243.1:0-645 GCF_000622305.1 Nannospalax galili
CTTTTGATTTGTCATCCAAACCAGAATGACTTTGAAAATAAAATGGAGTCCTATTGATAAGTACACCAGAGGCTTGGCTACCAGCATGAACTGTTCCAGACAAATCAGATGACTCTAGCCATAACAAAAATGATGACAAATGTCCTGTTTTACAAGTATATCTGCATTAATGCAAAAGTACACTTGAATACCTTTCTCAATAAAAAGATTTATTTTTATTTTTAGTTACATGTATGTGTATGTCTGTGTGTGGCTCTGTGCCCATGAGTGCAACTGCCCTCAGCAGCCAGAAGCATCAGATCCTCTTGGAGCTGGAATTACAGCAGCTTTGAGCTGCCCATCCTGGGTGCTAGGAACCAAACTCAGGTGCTCTGCAAGAGCAATATGTGCTCTTAACCACTGAACCATCTCTTCAGCCCCAACTTTCCTAAATTTTAAAAGCAAAAATTCTCAGGTGTGCAGCATGGCTAGGGGTGTAAAGCATTTGCTGCATCAGCCTGGCAACCTGAGTTTGATCCCCAGAATCCAACATAAAGGTGGAAGGAGAGAACTAACTCCACAAAGTTGTCCTCTGATGTCTGCAAGCACATTGTGGTGCAAGCATACCCACACACACTAACTGTGCACACAGTAATAAGCAAGCAT
>NW_008456244.1:0-645 GCF_000622305.1 Nannospalax galili
GGAAGCCCTGGACCAAGCCCAACTTGCCCACTACATGCCTGGCAAAGACCTCAAACTATGGATACTCCCTGGCGAGGCCCTAATGACATCTGCCCTCACACGGGGGGAGGCCCCTTCAATGGATGCATACCTCCCTAGGGGGCACTCCATGGGTTTATACACCCACTGACGAGTTGGCTGACCTAATTGAGAAAGGACGGGATATAGCCTTGAGACATTATGGCATTGACCCCCACAAGATTATTATCCCTTATTTGCTAAAGGACTTTGAATGGCTCTGCAGAAACAACAGCCAAATGGCCAGAGCCTTGGAGGGCTTTCTGGGAAAGTTGGATTGTCATTATTGCCCTCCCAAATGGTAACCTCCTTTATCACCCTCCCTGGGGGGCCCCCAGGCTTATTGTCAAAAACCCTCTGACGGATGCGTATAATGTGTTTACTGATGGAAGAAAATGCGGAGCCGCTGTAGTAATTTACCCGGCAGTAGGAACAGAACCAAATGCATACGTTCACACTTCTGAGGTCTCCTCTCAATTTAAAGAACTCATGGCCATTGCCCTAACCTTGTCCAAAGTGGGTGATGCCATGAACTTTTTCTCTGACAGCCTATATGTAGTCAACCTTCTCCTGGGATTATTAAATTCT
>NW_008456245.1:0-645 GCF_000622305.1 Nannospalax galili
ATAAAGGGGAAGAAGGAGCTCAAGAGAGATGGGACCATAGCATACAGAAATCATCAAGGGACAATTGTGGAAAATAGGGACACTTTCAATCCAGAGTGCAAGAAGGGAGGTTAAGACAAAAAGGAGAGATAAATAGTGCCTTGCTTATCAAAAACCAGAGGGAACTGTAGTCTAAAACCTATTGAAAAATTACACATACAATATCCCTACATGAGTCTGTTGATTATAGCTGAAGACTACATAACAAGAATTAGTGCCAGACAAGAGAAACCTACCTTTGAGTTCTTGGCCAGGGTAGTCCAAGAGATTCCCAAAATTGCACAGGCAATTGCCACATTCCTTGATTGCCTCCCAGAACTTGATGGTTATACCTTATTGCTGAAGACAGGGCATACTTTGGACACAGGATTTAGAGCAATGGAGCTGGAAATGACTTGGAAGCCACCTCCTCTGAAGGCTAGCTCTCATAGATTTGGAGAGCACTATACAAGCTGCTAATGGAGAACATTAATTAATGGTCCAACCCCAACTTCAAAGCCTACAAACCACATCAATGACTAGCACAGTAAATGACATTGGTGCAGCAGTGGCACTTTTATGTTGGGGGTAATCAACAACTACCTAATTGGACTTAAAGCCTGCTCA
>NW_008456246.1:0-645 GCF_000622305.1 Nannospalax galili
CTTAGGAGAACATGGATGATTCTAAATTACATAGGGGTTTTCAGATGAGTTGGTTCTCATATTTTAAACCTAAAGTCTAATCATATTGATATATGTGAACTCCACTTCTGGGACATTGAACATTTGCACACAAATGTAAATGTAAATTTTTTGCTGTAAATACATAGGATCATAGAGAGCAGCAACCAAAGTCATGGAAGTGATTTTAATAAGAAAGATAATAATTGGTCCATGATCTTCAAAAATTTTAAGGATATATCTACATTCTTTACAAAATTCAATTACCAACCTAAAGTGGTTTTAAAAAGTATTAACCTAATATTTACTCTACCCTCTAATTTAAGAGTAGGAACATTGATAAAAATACTTTAGTTCTCAATGTTCATGTTTTCAATTACTGTGTCTTAAGTAGATATTATACTTAAAAACAAATGCCTTTTTAATTTTATTTTATTAGATTTATTTCATATTAAATGATAGTTGATTACTAAAGTTCTTAAAGCATTTAATACCTAATATTGCAATAGATTACTTGCTACTGGATGTTAGAGATAAAATATTTATAATTATAGCGTGAACTACACTGTACTGATAGTCCCCAAAATGATGAAATGGCACATTAAAATGCATCTCTTCTGCTAGCTT
>NW_008456247.1:0-645 GCF_000622305.1 Nannospalax galili
GTGCTGATTAAACCCAGAGCCTTGCACATGCTAAGCACACCCTCTACCACTGAGCTAAGTCTTTAGCCCTCAAAGGGAACTGTGTTTACTGACATCCTTAAGAATGCACCGGTTTCCCCATCACCACCTGGGGACACCCAGCCATGCAAGACAAACAATCCTTTGCTTTAATGGGACTACAAATCACCTGGAGAGTGTTAAAATGCAGATTCCCCAGCCCCATCCACAGACAGTTGGTTCTTAAAAGTCAAGAGACAGGGCACCAATGTCTGTGCTTTCTCCCAGGACCTGGGGGCATCAGGTGTAGCTAGATGGACACCTGTGTGGAACAGGGAGCTTTTCCCACCTATCCCTCCATTCGGAGGCAAGCTGAGTTCAGGTAAAGGTACGCATCCAAACAAACCTCAGTAGATAAACGCCTGACAGTGCTGGGCAGCTGGCTCAGTCAGCACACAGCTTGTCACAAAAATGTGAGGCTCTGGATTTGACTCTAGCACCCACGTAGAGAAGCTGGGAGCATTGCTCACACCTGTAACCTCAGCATTAAGGAGATAGTAGAAGATCCCTGGTGCTTGCTGGCCAGTCAGCTTGGTGGAAACAGTGAGCACCAAGTCCAGTGAGAGACCTTGTCACCAAAAAAAAAAA
>NW_008456248.1:0-645 GCF_000622305.1 Nannospalax galili
GGCTGTATGTGCATCTGGTCCTGTGCTTGCTTTGGTGAACACAATAATAAGGACCTGACTCTTGCCCTCTTACAACAACAGTGGAGGGAGTTGCAAATGGGGGCATTGTGTGGGGCTCATCAGTTCTCACATCTTCTGGCTAAATTTCCTCCTCACAAAGGTCTAGGTAATCAGACTCTGCCCTGAGGTTAATCTGCCAGGTGGTCCTGACTTCAGTGGAGTAGATGGTGACCAGGTAACATTGGTTTGATTTTAAAGACTTGCTATGTTGTCTTTGTAGGTAACTTTCTTACAGCAATTCCAGATTACAACCATGTCCTGCATGTCAAGCAAATATATAATTAAGAAAGGCTCCCCTTTGTGAGACGCCACTTGCTACAAAGAAGACTCTGCCTGCAGGGACTAAATAAAGAATTTAGTTGGCAACTGTCTCCTTAAAGCATGAAAAAAGCATGAAATTACAGCCCACGGCAGGCTCAACTACCAGCATGCTCGTTTGGAGAAACCGAAGATAGTCTTGCTGCTTCAGATGGCCCTAGAAACACTACGTGGCCACTGGGTGGACACACTAAGGGATTGTTTAAAGAAGCTGGAATCCCAGATTTAACCAGAGGCCGGGAAACTCTGTAATTTCACTTTCTTGGT
>NW_008456249.1:0-645 GCF_000622305.1 Nannospalax galili
TTCTGGATGTTTCCTTGAGAGTGAATCGTACATGTGGCCTTTATAATGTTTTCAAGGTGTATCTGTTGGAAAATGTCTCAGAGCTTCATCCTTCTTTGTGACACAGGGTCTCATATAACCCAGACTGGCCTCTAATTCCCTATGTAGCCGAGGCTGGCCTTGAACTCACTGTGTAGCTGAGGACAACCTTCAGCTCCCGATCCTCCTGCCTCTGCCTCCCAGAGTGCTGGGATGACAGGCTCGCACCACCACACCTGGTGTTTTCAATGCAGGACTTCCTGCACCCCAGGGCTTCCCCACCTGAGCTGACCTCAGCTCCTCATTCCTTATTACGAAGGCTGACCACCAGCTGCACTGTGGGTATAGCACATCCTCTCACCTGTGGATGGACTTCCGCGCTGTTCCTACCTTATGCCCATCATGACAGTGCTGTTATGAACATTCCTGCACCTGCACTAGTTGCATGTGTGTGTGGTATGTGTAAGCCAGAGGCTGACATCTGTGCCTTTATCAACTGCTCTTTACCTTATTTTCTGAGACAGGAGCTCACATTGAATCTGGAGTTTACTGATCATTGGCCAGGGAGGTCCAGGGGTCCACCTGCCTCTGCGTCCCCAGCACTGGAATTACAGACACGTGCTACTG
>NW_008456250.1:0-645 GCF_000622305.1 Nannospalax galili
CTAGAATGGTCATGGGGTCTTTAATATTTGACTAAGAAATCAATGATTTTTGCTGGGTATGGCAGTGTACCAGTGTACACCTTTATTTAGTCCCAGCACTCAGAAGACAGAGGCAGGCAGATCTTTGTGAGCTCAAGGTCAGTCTGGTCTACACAATGAGTTCCAGCCTCGCCAGGCTACAAAGTAAGACCTGTCTCAAAAACAAACAAAAACAACAACAACAAAGAGTTCACTGATTTCAAAAGGCTGGAGAGAGCATGTACTGCTCTTGCAGAGGACCCAGGTCAGTTCTCAGCACCATATGGGGAGGGGGAGGAGGGTGTCACAACCACCTATAACTCTAGCACCAGGAGATCTGATATCTCTGGCCTCTGCACGTACTTACACTCATGTGTACAGACCCCCAACATACTTCCTCATACATATATACACATAGTTAAAAATAATAAAAACAAATCTTATTTTTTTTAAAGAAAAGAATTCAGCCAGACACAATGGTGCATGCCTTTAGTCCCTGCACTTGGGAGGCAGAGGCAGGCAGGTCTTTGAGTTCAAGACCAGCCTGGTCTACATAGCAAGGTCCAGGTCAGCTGGGGCTACATGGAGAGCCTGTCTCAAAAAGACAAAAAAAAAAAAAAAAAAAAA
>NW_008456251.1:0-641 GCF_000622305.1 Nannospalax galili
CACACACACACACACACACACACACACACACGCACACACACACACACACTATAAATTAAGCTTATTAAAATATGTATTTAAAAAATTAAGATTGCTAAAAGAATATACAAATCGAGTCAGTAGTCAAGACTGGCATACACACATTGTCAGTCAACTGTCTGTTGCTGTGGAAAAGCGCCCAAGATAACCGCTTACAGGGAGGAAATGCTTTTTCCGACTCATGGTCTCAGAGGTCTCAGTCCACGGTTTTTGGCTGTGTTGCTTTGGGGCTGTGCTGAGGCAGAACATCGTGGCAAGGAGCATGCAATGGAATAAAGTGGCTCAGCTAAGAGCAGACAGGAGAGGAGAGGAGAAGAGTGGGAAAGAGAGAAGGAAGCTGAGAAGGAGAAGACAGAGGAGAGAAGGAAAGCAGGATGAGAAGGAAAAGGAGAGGAAGTGGGGGCGAAATGAGAGGAAGAGGGACAGAAGGATAGGGAGAAGAGGAGAAGGAGAGAGGAGATTGGAAGGTGGGGAGGGAAGGAAAGAGGGAGAAAGGGGGACAGGGAAGAAGGACAGGAAAGAGAAGGGAGAGCACAGGGAGGGAGAGGAGGGCAGGGGAGAGGAGAGGGGGAGGGGAGGGAGAGAGAGGACGGGAGGGGAAG
>NW_008456252.1:0-646 GCF_000622305.1 Nannospalax galili
CTGCTTTGACCCAAATTACAAATGGTCAACCCCAGGGAGAGTCTTTAAGACAAGCATAAAATATTCTCATCAAGCCTAACCCTTTGCTCGTCACAGGAAACACTTCTACTCTTCAGTATCATCAACCAAGTCACAATCTCAATGTGGGGCCACTCTCAGCAGTGCACCTGGCAGGCAATCAACTGGGAACAGCCTCGAGAGCAGACCTCATCACAGGAAAGGCCATCGGGTGGGGTCTGGGATTAGCGTCTGCCTACAGCTCTTCTTGGATTAATTCATAGCAGAAACTTAGAGACAACACTTGCACCTACAAATGCTTTCTGCTTTCCTTCCAATATTCAGTGGACCCCTTCTTACTGTATAGCTAAATATGAGAGAGAAATCAGGAAATATTCTTGAATGTTTTGCCCAAATTACCAATAACAGTGGGTGGTGGGATTGCAAATGGTTTTATTTTGCTTTTTCCTTACTTTTAAACAAAGGTAAATTTTTAATAGGTTTTCTTGGCTTTGTTTTTTGCAGTGCTGGAGGTCCTACCCAGGATCCTGCATGTGCTAAGCAGATATTCTATCTGAGTTGCTTCCCCAGCCTTAATTTTGTTTTAAATCTAACAAAAGAAGCAAATTATTAAGGGCTCAATTTTGCT
>NW_008456253.1:0-641 GCF_000622305.1 Nannospalax galili
GACAACCTCCAGAGGCCAGATGGGTGTACCTGGGAAGAGCTCTTCCCTAGAGAGGCACTCACAGGGCTACCGCTCCCTCCCCTCTCTAAGAACTATCGTGCTACCTCCCCCACTGAGGGGACTCCTATGCCTTTTTGGTCCCTACCATTTCCCTAGATCTCCAGAATGCCCCCCTTGGCTCCTCTGCCAGTTCTTACCGGGGAGGGAGTGATGCTGGGTCCTGTCCGGTAGCTGGGTGTGGGGAAAGGGCCCAGGACTTGCTCTGTCTGTAGGGTGAGAGAATGACGGTCCTTTACTGGCACAGGTGCTTTATGCCTCCGTGGAGGCAGGGATGTAGGCTTCTGCAGACTCCGCCTGCCTCAATGACCCCACCCTCCTCCTGCTCCACTTCCGGGAGAACAGCATCAACCTGTTCCAGGTGTGCCCTGCCTTGGGCCCTGGGCCCTGGCCTCCTAAGAGATGAGGGGGTGGGTGGGGAGCTGCCAGACAGGTGCCAGTGTAGGTGGAGATAGCTAGGGCTGAGAGACAGAGGTGGCAGCCAAAGGTTGGCCTGTGGATACTTTTGGGGGTGCAAAGAGGCAATGGGAATTGAGCTACGAGAGAGAGAGAGAGAGAGAGAGAGAGAGAGAGAGAGAGAGAGA
>NW_008456254.1:0-646 GCF_000622305.1 Nannospalax galili
TTTTTCTCTTTTCTACTTACAAAGTAAATACAATGGCAGATTATAGAGTTTTGATTCTATAAAGGTCATACAAGTTCTTCAATTTCTTTTGCCATTGTAGAACACTGAGTGACTTCAAACAACACAAATGTGTCAGTTCAAGGTACTTGAGATCAGCTGTCAGAACTACATCATGAGGGCATGAAACTCAGGTGCTGTTGGTAGGCTCGCATTACCGAGGAACCCAAAGAAAGTAAAGTCCTTTGTTTCCCAGCCTCTGAAGCCAACTGCTTTCTTGGGCTTGTGACCCTCTTCTTCCATTTTCAAAGACGGCAATGATAGTTTGAACCATTCCACATCATATCTCTTGGAGCTAGCTGGGATAAGTTTGCTGCTTGCAGTGATTCAGTTGGCTAGATTGGACCCAGCCAGCAAAACCAAAATAGTCTACCTATTTCAGCATTCTTAACCTTAATCACATGTGTGAAGTTGATTTGCAATGTCAGGTAACATACTCGCAGGCTTGGAAATCAGGGGATGGGTAGATAATTTGTGCGCGCTTTCCAATTTTGAGTGCTTCATTTATGAACGTATTAATGAGATCACATATGTAGTTAAATGTTTTGCTGTATATAGTTGCTGCAATAAGAATCAGTAGAGAATGCAT
>NW_008456255.1:0-645 GCF_000622305.1 Nannospalax galili
GTTATTGAGTATGTTAAAGCTGTAATGAAATGCTTCTAAAATTTTTTTTTATTGAAAAATAAATAAAACTGAAAAAAAAGAGAATTGGCTCCCACAGCCAGATAGAGTTGGCCAAGCTTATAATCCCAGCAAACAGGATGCTGAGGCAAGAAGCTCTCTGTTCTAGGCAAATGTGGACTCTGTAATGAGATGCTGTCTCGAACCAAACCGAAACAAACCAAAACAAAGGAGAGGCCGACAGCTGGCACTCAACGTGGGGCTTGAGAAAGGCTTTCCGGGATGCGCAGGAGAACGTGAGTACTCCCCAACAGAGGGACATTGGCTGCTAAGCCTTGACTATAGTGCTCTGAGGATTGGCATTCTCTCCTTTCCCCCTTTTTACTTTTGGTTTGTGCCATTGCAAGGGACTGTTCAAGATGAAAGAGCAACTGAAGCTTTCTGATCAAGGCCACTCTCTGATGTTAGCCAAAGGCTCCTAGTCCTCTGAACGGACCTCGACTGCCTGTCCAGGTGTCACCAAAGACCTCCTATCTATACATCTCTCTACTGCAAAACCCAGTCAGGCTTGCACCCTGCACTAGTCAGGAATCCCTTGTAACCTCCAGGTCTTGGGAATGTTCCTCTAGGACTCAGTATTTCACCCCC
>NW_008456256.1:0-646 GCF_000622305.1 Nannospalax galili
GATCCAGGATGGGATTGGATTCCCTTGACTCCAGGAAGTCAGAGAGCTAAGATGGCATGGTGCTAGGGAGTCTCAGAGACAGAGCCTCAAAACCCAGATTACATACATTTTAAACAAACCCTTGTTGGATCCTTTACACTGGGTTAGGGTCCCCATTATTCTTTTCCTTAGTATTTGGGAATTCACTTATCATTTTGCTTAGACTTTTTAGTAAAATTATTGGTTTAACTAGTCCCTTCTTCCATCTGAACTGCAGGTGCTCTGTGAGTGCAAGCTTTTTACGTCCAGGTCAATTTGTAGTATCAGCCTTCAAGTCTTGTCTAATTCTTGTTGCCTAGTGGATTTGTTAAATGCTTAAGTAAAGGAACAACCTGGAGACTTATGTCCAACTCCTCTGTCTTCTGTGCTATGAAGCTTTTATAAATATATAAAGTGATCTTATTCCTATATCCTCTTTGACATCTGATATGATGCTTCAAATAAAGTAAATTTTCAACTATCTGCTGAAAGAGTGGCCTGATAACTCAGTAACCAACACGGTGCTGGAAAGGCTACAGGGAATCCCAGAACAGCACTGTAATCCTCCTGTGACGGAAACTAGCTTGGAATTAGAAACTTCTTTCTTACAGTACAGTCCTTTTTTTTT
>NW_008456257.1:0-646 GCF_000622305.1 Nannospalax galili
CATGGGACCGTGCGCCACATACTGCCCCTTTTACTTGCTGTTTAAAAGTTTTACACATTCAAACCCCTTCCCCTCCCTTTAATGTATTTTTGGATTTTTAACATCCCCCCCATCCAAACTCTTTCCGTCTTTCTAATGTCCTTCACTTTCTTTCCAGGTCTTTGCCAACATCAGTCCTTTTCAGTCCCATTCTCTTTTTCTCAACCGCCTAATTCTTTCTACCCCTTTTCCTTTCTGCCACCCCTCTCCACATTCAGAGGCATTTTTCATTTTCTGCTTCCTCTGTATGAACTTCCTTTTCTTCTGTCTGCTCTCTTTCCCTCATTTCCTCCTCTCCCATCTTATTTTAGCCCTTCCTCTCCTCCTCCCCTCAGGTTGCATTCTTACCTCTGTCACAAGCACAGATTAGCACAGGACAAGTTCTGCCTTTCCAACTTTCTCCCCTCTGCTCACTTTAACCACTTTTCACCTCTTTCTGCATCTCCCTTATTACTCCTCATAGTTTTCCTGAATTTTACCCCTTTAGATAGCCTCTCACTGAGTATACTAGGCTAAAATATGTACTCCTTGATTCAGACACTCCAGTGTTGACATTATAAGTGTGCACCACATCACCAACAGTTGAACAATTTTCTTTCTGATGTTT
>NW_008456258.1:0-646 GCF_000622305.1 Nannospalax galili
TATTTGTTATCTGGAGGGGACCCATCGAGTCACGGACCCTAACAACATCACTTCATATAGTGATCTTCATATTTAGTCAAACTCTAATATAATTTCTTGGATTTAAGAAGAAATTTCCTTGATTTACCATCAAACTATTTATGTCAGAGGAGGAATGGAAACACAGATTGGAGCTTATCTTCTACCAATGAAGTCTGAGGCCCAGTCAGCTAAACAACAGACATGACAGGCTACATGGGGATGTGAAAATGGTCTTGGGTTTCAACGATGTGAGACAATTTCTCCCCAGACTCACACCACCCCATGTGTCACACAGCTCCCTGTAAATACTTTCTATGTTCAGTAGTGCAGTAGAGTTTCACACCTGGAAGAATTCTTCGAAGTCCTTTAATCCAACTTCATGTTACATTGCAGAAACTGTACATAAGATGGCGGTATTAAACAATTACGTAGTAAATGAGTGTGAGTAAAAAGCAATTGGGTTTCCAAATCCCTCCTTAGCAGTCTGTCTGCCCCTCATTCCTAGAGGAGCATACGGCCTCATGGAAACTCAAGTATTTTCAGCTCTGCAGTCTGGGTCTAAGAAAGACTCTGTCCAATTAGTTTGGCTATCAGAATAGAGAATTCCAATCTGTTTAAACATAGG
>NW_008456259.1:0-646 GCF_000622305.1 Nannospalax galili
AACCTGGCCTTGTGGGTATCCCAGCATGATCCAGGGCAGCACAAGAATGGGAAGGAAAATCTCCCAGCAGTAGGCTGGCATTGGAAAAAACAAGACTTGAACCAGTAACTAGGTGTGAAATTAGGTGAATAAGCATCATCGCTAGGTAGATCTCAGCATTAACTTCCTTGTCTGAAAAATGTGGATAGTGCCTGCTGTCCTGGTGGTTGCCAAAGACATGCCTGGTCACTTTTCTAGGAACACAGAGGGAACATAGAAAGTCAGAGAAAGGGAGGGAGAAAGCGAGAGGGAAGTTAGCTGTAGGTCTACCCCTTCAACTACATACACCCACTTCCATGATGTCCTGGTCCACAGCGAGGTCTGGGATACAGGCGGGGAAGATGCCAAGGTGCAGGGACAGTTTCTCCGAGGAGGTGGCATTTGACTCAGCATCCTGGTTTGAATGTGGAAGAACCCCTGGGCACGACAGCCAGCCTATGCCTGGTCTCTGGGCCCGTTGGCTTGAGGAGTCCCACGGGAGCTGCTGTGGCTCCAGAGAACAGGACAAACAAAGAAGGTGGAGTCCGACACTAGGAAGGCCAGCTCGGATGGGAGCTTCCTTCCCCATCTTTTCTTTGTTTACTGCTTGTCTTCCTGATGACAAAAA
>NW_008456260.1:0-646 GCF_000622305.1 Nannospalax galili
CCTCAAGATCAATCACTTCCTAAATGCTCCACCTCTGAACACTGTTGCACTGGGAATCAAGTCCTCAAGGCTTGAACTTTGGGCGGGGAGGGCGGCTAGTTAAGATCCAGACCACAACATAAGTAAACTGTATGTAACTTGTGCTATTCCTTGTAAATGTATATGTTAAAAACAAATGAAACTCCAGACTAACCAGTCTAGAGCTACCAACTAATATATAGCTGGTACCTTCCCAGCAGGTTAAACCAAACAAAGCAACAGCATCATTGTAACCAGTTGACAGGTGTTTTTTGCTTTTCTTCCATGTTTCTCTATAAAAGCTTTCTTCTTGTGTCTCCTGATGGGGGCCCACAAACCACTCACAGTTTAGGGCTATGAAATTGTTTGCTCCAATATAGTTTTTACAATTTTTTTTCATGCCTGTTTACCTTTCAATGGCATGGACAAAGTAAAATAAAAAATAAAAGTAAAAAGCATTGCGGATAAGACTCTTGAAGGTATGTAAGTGAGATACAATGTGTAGACCCTGGTGCAAATAAGCCAATAAAAAAGACATTTTTGAGGGGCTGGAGAGATGACTTGGTGGCTAACAGCTCTGGCTGTTCTTACAGAGGACCCAGGTTTGGTTCCCAGCACCCACATGGTG
>NW_008456261.1:0-646 GCF_000622305.1 Nannospalax galili
TTTTTTTTTTTCATAAGCCTCATTTTTTTCTTTTTCCAGTTTCTTGGGGTAGAAACTTGATCAACTGTTAACAGATCCTCAGCTAGAGGAGGGACAGCTTACCCACCTCCCTTCTCTATACTAGGTTGAACTTGATTAGAGCGTCTCTCACGCCTCCTCTGAGAAGTTCCTTTTGGTAGCAGATGGAGATGAGCACAGGGACCCACAACTGGTCAAGGAGAGGGGAACAAGAGACTGTGGTGTGCTCAGCCCTAAGTGGAACATCTGTATCACATCCCTTCCCACAAGGCTCAGGGATCATTGATCACAGAACAGGGTTCTGAAAGATTAAGAGCCAGAGGTGGTGGATGACTACAAGGAAACAGTGTTTTCTGGACACAGCATGGCCGGTGCACATATGGACTCACAGCAGCTGTGACAGAAGACATGTGTTGTTAAGTTTCCTAGTGCATCAAGATTTTTCTAGTTTCATTACTTCTTTTCCTACCCTTCCATCCTTCCCTCTTTCCTTCCTTCCTTTCCTCTGTCCCTCCTTCCCTCTCTTCTTTCCTCTCACTTCCTTCTCTCCTTCTTTTCTTTTCTTCATTCTTCCTCCCTTCCTTTCTCCTTTCCTTCCTGTTTCCTCCCTCCCTCCCTCCCTCCCTCC
>NW_008456262.1:0-646 GCF_000622305.1 Nannospalax galili
AGAGATCCACCTGCCTTTGCCTCTTGAGTGCTGGGATTAAAGGCATGTGCCTCCATGCCCAATCAAGCTATCGATTTTATGGTGACAACTTAACGTCTACTCTGAGCTATAGGATGGTCAGTACTGTCCGTGTGACAAGATTTTTAATCAACTAGGAGACAAACCTCTGGGCATGCCTGTGAGGGAGTTTGTACACTGGGTTAACTGAGGTGAGAAGACTTCCCATAAGTGTGGGCATTACCATCCCATGATGGGTCCTGACTGAATACAATGGGGAAGGCAAGCTGAGCAGCAGTGTTCACCTCTCTCTGCTTCCTGACTGCAGACAAAATTCCACCAGCTGCTACATGCTCCTGCTCCCATGCCTTCCCCACCACATCCATAATGCACCTCAAACTGTGAGCCAGAGCACACTGGTCTTGTCTTAAGTTGCTTTTGTCAGGTGTTTTATCACAGAAATGAGAAAAGTAACCCAAACGTGTCATTTTCAAGCATATGACACTTGGTTACTATCTAGTCACTATGTTGCACTATGGAGCTATTGAGCTTATTGTCAAAGTGTAATTAAAGCCATGAATCCTTTCACCAGCCTCACTACCTTGGTTTCCCTATTCGACACAATGCCAGTTAAAACATTATTATTATT
>NW_008456263.1:0-646 GCF_000622305.1 Nannospalax galili
GAAAAGTGTGGTAAATATATACAATGAAATATTTTGCAGCTATAAAGAAAAATGAAACTATGAAATTCACGGGTAATGAATGAAGATAGAAGTAATCATTATAAGTGAGGTAACTCAGACCCAGAAAGACAAATACTGCATTTTCTTTCTCATATGTGGATGCTAGTTTGCAGCTTTAAATATGTGTGTTTAAACTGAGAGAGAGAAAGGAGACGTCTATAGACGTCAGGAAACTAATGAGGGAGCATAGGATGAGAGATATTTTAACAGAAAGAAGGCAGAATGCAGGTCATATGAAAGGAGAAAGGGAGAAATGGAAAAAAAGGAAGGTTAAATGTGGTGGAGGACAGGAGACAGGATAGAGAAGGAAGTATAAAGAGGGTTAAATAGCACTAACACGTTTTGAAGAAGTCGTTTGAAAACCTACTACTATAGAAGCTTCCTTAAGTGTATAATATACATATATAAAAAGAGTTTACATGGAGTGACCCTGTAACAGGGAGACACTACTGTTAGACACCATACACTATCAAATAAAAATCCCAGAGCGAGGTATGGGTTGCCTCATTTTGAGTTGTTGGTCAGTGGGGTCCCATAGGTTCCATAAAAATTACAAACTAGTGCCATCATTCTTGGTTACCCCCCC
>NW_008456264.1:0-646 GCF_000622305.1 Nannospalax galili
AGTCCAGCTCCTTGTCATGTTCTGTGCTGACTGAACAGGAAGGATTTCAAGGAAGTCTTTATACTCAGGCATGATTTAAGTGGCAGGGAAGAAAGAGCTTTCTCTAAGCTGGTTCAAGCTAGACGATCTTGCAGGATGATATGTAGGTCTTAGTGAGTCTGGAGCAAGTATCAGGGATGACTGATGCAAATATGTGTGCATTAACAAGTGTTTATATGCAACTATGCAAAACTTGACATATTACCTGAAATATGAGAATTCTTAGAATTTGATGCACTGGACAAAATTTTCTGATGATTATAGGTATAAATTGTGCTATGGTTTTATTATAACTTCATGTAATATTATTCAATGTCTATACCCTCAGAGAAATAATTTGTTTCTCAAACATGTATCAGCTATCTATCATGTTTCAAGCACTGTATTCAGAGCTCGGCCTGCAAAAATTGAATGAAGCAGAGTTCCTGCCTTTGTGGAGTTTATAATCCAGGTGGTCAACAGAACTTATTGTTCCACAGTGTGACTAAAGTCTGTGATATTGGTAGCCACAAAGTGTTTAGGAACATTAAAACTTGTTCTGGTTACTTTTATGGGTCGGTAAATTAGTTTAGGTCTTACTGGCCTAAAGCAACCATGTTTTTTTTTT
>NW_008456265.1:0-646 GCF_000622305.1 Nannospalax galili
AAACTCTTCCTTCTATAAGTTGGTTGGGTCAGTGTTTCTATCACAGCAACAGAAAAGTGACTAATACACCAGTTCATAAGAGAGTCTTGCTCCTGTCTGAATCCTCATGAGTACAGTCTTTTTTGCTTTTCCCTGTCCATGTTTCTCTCAGCATTCTGATATTTGGTCCCCATCATAAAAGGCCTCATTAAGTTCTGCTTCTAGCATTCCAGGACTTCTCTATTCTGTAGCTCAAAACTTTTCCAAATTTCTCACACAAACTAGTTTCAAAGTCCTGAGAACCACATAGTCCTATTTATTATAGGAATGGCCCCAGTTCTTAGTACCATTTTTTTGAGTTAGTTGCGTTTATCATTGCTGTGACAAAATATCTGAGAGAGATAACTCAAGAGAGGAAAGGCTTATTTGAATCATGATTTCAGAGTGATTTCAGTCCATCACAGAAGATAAGGCACTGTGACTTAAAGAAGACCTGCAACCAATACTACTTAAATTATTCAAAGTGATAGAAACAGAGAGAGAGAACTCCCAAATTCCATCTATGAAGCCAGCATCACTCTAATAGGCAAATTGGGTAAAGACATAACCAAAAAACAAAACTATAGACCCATACCCTTAATGAACATAGACGCAAAAATTCTCAACA
>NW_008456266.1:0-646 GCF_000622305.1 Nannospalax galili
ATACATACTTTATCAAACCATCTCCTGTGAGATCCATTATAGTCCTTTATACAAGAAGTTCATTAATAAAATGATCATTGTGCATATGGTGAGCCCTGCTTTCAGAAGCCCTTAGTGGCAAGGACAAATCTTCTGTTGACCTATTTAGAAACATTTATTCTTCATTTTTTTTTCTGTCTCCAAATCATTATCCATCCTGGATTGCCTACTGTAGGCAGTGGAAAATTATTAGTTGGAAAATCAGTAAGTTTCAAAGAATGAACACAATTAATTCAACTTCTACTTAAGGTAAACTTTCTAAGCTTAATTCCCTGCTAATCTACCTGTAGATGCTTGTCTTGCTGTAGAAATATTTCATCATTCCATTTCTTGATAATGTGCTTAGTCATTTCTGAATAGAGAATGGGGTTTTTCAAAGTTATCATTGCATAATTAAGCTCTGCTCACTTGACTAGCCTGCTCTCATGTTTGCAGGGTGCTGGGTCTTACAAGACAGGAGACCCATGTGGCATTACAGAGGTTGCTGGCTTTTGTAGATTGAGCCAGTGTTGAAGACAAAAGCTGCAGGAAAAAACCCAAATGAATAATTCATTTTCCTTGCTTGCTCCTTCAAACTTGAAGGAAGGAGCTTTACAGGGCAACAGAC
>NW_008456267.1:0-646 GCF_000622305.1 Nannospalax galili
CAGTGTGTGCAGATCTGTATGTGTATATGTGGAAGCCTTAGGTCAACATCAAGTGTCTTCCTGTATCTAACTTAGAGTTTATGACTGGGATTAGGCTGGTTTGCTTGTTTGTGTGACACCAGTGCTGAGTTTAGAGACATAGGCTGCCGTGGTCTCCTTTCATGTGGGTGCTTGACACTCAAAACTCAATCCTAAGTCTAGGAATTAAATACTTTACTAAGCCATTTCAGCAGAACCTTGAATTATAATTGGATTGCAGTTTTGTTGTTCACTGCATTATGACAGAAATTAACCCAGCTTTATGAAAACATGTCTAAAAACTTTTATTAACTTTACTGTATCTCTGCTTATTTCTTAGCAGTGTTGTGGTAAAACAATAAAAAATCCTTTATTGTTGTTTTGTTTTGAGGGTGATAGGTGTTTTTCTGTGACGCAGAGTCTCATATAGCCCAGATTGCCCTGACACCACCTTTCACATGAGGATAATTGATTCTTCTGCCTCAGTCTCCAAGTGCTGATATTGCAGGTGTTCTACCTTGTGCTTGGTTTTGTTTTATATTTTTGAGGCAAATGCTGCTCAAAGTGCCAACAACTGCCTCCTGAGACTCACCCCTACATGGCACACCTACATCACCTACTCTGAGCC
>NW_008456268.1:0-646 GCF_000622305.1 Nannospalax galili
AAGATGTTGAATGAAATGGAGAACAAGAACTTAGGCCTAGCTGGCCTTGAACTCTCTATTTAAATCTGGTTGGCCTCGAACTCACAGAGATCCACCTGCCTACCTCTGCCTCCTGAGTGTTGGGACTAAAAGCATGCCCCACCATGCCTGGCTCAGAGAATAAGAACTTTTTACTATGTTGAAGTAGCCTTCTAGAAACCTTCGAGGAGCAGCCATTGCCTAAGGTGGGAAGGCTGACATGTGTGGGGTAAAAAAGCTGTTGGGGAGGGTGGAGGCTGACCCAGCAGGCCTGAGCCCTGAGCACACGGGGCAGAAAGGGCAGGTGCTTACTTTCTTCTCACCATGGGAGTCTTCTCACCTGGCTCTGACTTGGTCCGCTAAGGGAATGACGGTTGGGTGGAAGTCTCAGGAACTGTGCAGTGCAGGTGCAGTAGGGCAGTGTGTTCTCTCAGTGTCAGTAATTCTCTGATCCAGACATGTTTTCAGCTCATGTTGGGCAAAGTCAAAGTCTGACGAGTATCTTATTCCAATGAACATTATTTCATACATGAAAGCTGTTCATTCAAGGTTTGTTAAGACAGTTCAATGAAATTTGTAAAAAGAAAGAAAAGAAAATAAATATATCTACATGTCAGCTAGAAAAAAA
>NW_008456269.1:0-646 GCF_000622305.1 Nannospalax galili
TTTTCTCCCTGCTGCAATGAATTTCAATTATCTAACTGCCACTGTAGGAGGATGATTTTCCAACTAACATTTCACTGAGAATGCCAGGGGATGACTAGGGAGAGAGGAAGATGTAGAGCCATCTCAATCCTTTATCACTTAAAAAAATACACAGGCAAAGAAAGATGAAAGTAGTTCAACAGCTGTAATCCCTGAGGAGAAGACCGAGGACCTAGCTGTCAATTTAAATACCACCCCAGAGCACAGGAAATAAATGAGAGGATGTAAGTCCCCTGTGAAAGCCAGTGTCCCTGGTATTCAAAAGGTACATCAGACATGCTGTCCTTGAAGGATGACACAAAAGCTGACATCAAGAAAAGCCAGCTCACATGACAGCAGAAATGAGACTTTAACCTTGTAATATCAGAGAAAAATTAAAATACCTGAGTTTCTCAAATTATTAGCTGTGAAATAATGACTCCTGCTGATTGCAGTGTTCTTGAACTCTCTTTCTTGGTGAAGGAAAGCACAGAGTTCAAGCACAGTAAGGTCTCTCTCAGCATAGCATTGTAGTTAGAATCATGAAATGAGAAGTCAGAGAGACCTGGGCTTAAGTCCCAGCTCTGCCACTTGTAAGCCAAATAAACTGGATCAATGTTTTCAACTC
>NW_008456270.1:0-645 GCF_000622305.1 Nannospalax galili
GGTGGGGTGTGAACTCCATGTTTCAATGTCCAAAGGCACCATCAGGGCAGTGCTGGTCTCTGGTGATTCGGGACTGGGATTAGCTATGAAGTGGCCACCAGCCCACTCAGAAGTTCTTTCCTCACAAAAAAGCTGAGAGACATTCATTTTCTGGAAATTTTAAATCAATTCTTTCTGTATTGTGTGTTCTAGGACATTCTACCTGAGGTCAGTTGAAAGGGAGGGAATGGAAAGGATCCTCCTATTCCTAGTGGCCAGGACACCACTGAGAAATGATGCTAGAGGTGGGCAAAGGCAAGGGGCAAGATGGGAAATGAGAGAGGCAAGATGTAAAACCCTAGTGCTGAGGAGACTGGGAGGGAGGGTTAATGGAGGATAACCATAACCTTGCTTGAAAGAGGGATGGGTCAGAGGTTAAGAGCACTGGCTGCCTTACAGAGGACCTGTGTTCAGATCCCAGTACCCACAAGACAGCTAACAACCATCCATAACTCCAGTTCCTGGGAAATCTGATGCCTGATCTCAACGGGCGTTGCACTACACAGGTGCACTTTCATACACGCAGGCAATACCCTTATATACATAAAATAGAAGGAGGGGGTAGGGAGGGAGGGAGAGAGAGAGAGAGAGAGGGAGGGAGGGAGG
>NW_008456271.1:0-646 GCF_000622305.1 Nannospalax galili
AAAAAAAAAAAAAAAGATGTTGTGTATGAAGTGCCCAAAAATTCAATAAAAATATATAAAAATTTATTTGTTATGTATATGTATTTATTTTGTGTCTGTACATGTATGTGTATGTATGTGGGTGCCTGTGTGCAACAGTGTGAGTGTGGCGGTCAGAGGACAATTCAAGAGGGTCTGTTCTCTCTTTCCTTGTCGTAGGATCCAGGGATAGAACTCAGATCATTGGGCTTAGCAGCAAATGCCTTTACTCACTGACTCATCTTACCGGCCCTTTCCTGTGTTATATTTTTAAAGATGTATTTATTTATCTATGTGTTATTTTAATGTGTGTGTGCCTGCATGAGTTTATATGCACCACATACAGGAAGAAACCTGAAGAGTCCAAAAGAGGGTTTTAGAGTCCCTGGAACTGGAGTTACAGACAATTGTAAGCCACCTGAAGTGAGGGCTGAGAACCAAACCCAGGTCCTCTGCAAAAGCAGCAAGCGCTCTTAACTGCTGCACCATCTCTCCGGTCCCTTCCTTGGGTTCTTTAACCACTTTCCTGCCCAGCCTCTGAAGCTGTAACTCCCTGGATCCTGTGTATGTTGCCTGGTCTTCAACTGGCCACTCCTGGTATCCCTCATTTTCTACCATTAGCTGAATA
>NW_008456272.1:0-646 GCF_000622305.1 Nannospalax galili
TCAAATTTATTACATCAGATGTGTACTTCATTTGCTTTATATGTTTATATTAATTGCAGGACACAGAAGCTCCAAGAAGAAAACAATAAAAGCGCTACCGAAGCACTTAGGAAACGGGAGCAGAATCTAAAGAGCATTGAAGAGACCTATGATCAAAAGCTCAAAACTGAACTTCTAAAGTAAATGCTTGACATTTTGAAAGAAGTAATATGCTTGAATTAAGTTGTAGAAATGTCACTGAAACTGGCTAAGTAGATAAAGCTAGCATTTTGATGACAAAGTTTAGTGTTTGAAGAAACACCTATTTTCTTTTCTAAATCAGACCTGTCTGGTGAATATGAGTTAGGATGGTTTTTAAAGCATACAGAATAATTACATCCACTGCTCTCCCTACCCATTGCTCTTCTGGCCTCAAAAGCCTGTGATTTTCTTTAATCTGATATATGTATGCATATATTGCATTTTCCCTTTAACTTCTGGGTACCATGTGGCCTGTTAAGCTTATGTAACTGATCAGCTGTAAGGCTAGAATTATACTCACTTTCTGTCATCTTTGACTGCACTCATCCTGCCACCGAGATGGAGACTTATAACAATTTATCACTTCCTTAAGGTAGAATTTGATCATCCACATTGCTTTATATTC
>NW_008456273.1:0-646 GCF_000622305.1 Nannospalax galili
AGAAACTTGTGGAATTTTCTAGGTTGATTCTTTATGAGGTATTTAATTTAAGTAAAGGATTCATGATGTGATTCCCTATGATGTAAATATATCCACACATCTGGTTCTCTCAGATGATTTTCAAACCCTAATTGGGTGAAACTTCTTGTTTCTGTAAACATATGTACTTCATGCAAAGGATAAATACAGTTTGAGAATCTGTTGATTCTATCATACCGTTTAATATATACACACTTCCTTTCATAAATGTTTATTCAGAGCTTGCAATACACTAAGGGGCCAAGGTAAAATAAGGTAGAAAGTCAGTTCCCTGTTTACCAGTGCTTATATTCAGTGAAACCACAATGAAATATATACATATTATATCGTTCCTATAAATACTACAGAATAAAATAAAGTGAGAGAGATTGTGAGTATGAACATTGTACTGCCTGTGTGATTGGATGGAAGAGGAGTGACTCTAAAACACATCATAGTGGAGACATGGGAAATGATATGAGCAGAATCTGAAGACACCTGTGACAGAGGATAGTGAGAAAAAGGAAGTGAGTTGAAATAGGAGCGGAACTTGCTAAGATTCTGCAAGAATTCTTAGAGTGAATGTGACTGCTAGTCAAAAAGGAGCGATGTGATCTGACTAAAGGAA
>NW_008456274.1:0-646 GCF_000622305.1 Nannospalax galili
CATTTATGGCTAAGCCCTCCACAGTCACTTATTCTCTGTATTTGACCAGTTGTGAGTTTCTGCTTCACCACCGTCCACTCCATAAAGAAACTTAACTGATCAGGTCTGAAAGCTGCACTAATCTACAAGTAGAGACGAACATATTTTAGAAGACAGTATGATACCATATTCGTTCAGCAAAATAATAGTAGTAGGTTCATCCCTTGGGTCTGTGAGCTCCAGAAACATGGATTCCTTTTAGATTTGCAGTACCCAGCAGGTGTTTCCTTCTGTAGAGCAGGCTGTAAGTCTGCTCAAGTCTTTAAGACTATGTCTGCTCAAGTCTTTAAAGCTATAAGTCTTTCAATTAGAAAGTGGTTGACTCTCCCCATAACATTCTTACCACTATTGCATCAACCAATGGGCATACCTTTCCACACTGGTCATCTTTGCAATTCACATGGTTCACAGTTGAAAAAGACTGCTAATGACTCCCCCCATCAATAGGCTGCATAACAATTTCCAGTACTCTGAGAGCTAGCCAGTAGGGAAGAAGTTTCCTGGTCAGTACCAACTTGATTTCCCCATATTCTGTGACCAATGTGTATGTTGTCTTCAGTGATATGGTCTTACGATCAAATTCTTCATATATATATATATATATATA
>NW_008456275.1:0-646 GCF_000622305.1 Nannospalax galili
AATAGCTATTTAATTGGGCTTAAAGCCTGCTCGATGGGAGCGAACTCATGCGTGGCACTGTAAATACAGCCAAATACACACTGCTGGAGAGGACACGGATCCTAGAGAAAACCCTATCTCTGTCATAGCTCTACACAAATGAAATTTCTTACCATATGCTAAATATGGATCCTTGTATTTACAGAGAAGCATACCATACACCACTCACTCATCAAAGAAGCTTCTTTTGCAACAGACAGAGGCTACTGCAGAATCTCACAGCTGGTGAGACAGAGAATATGCATCTGAGAGATGCCTAGTAGTAGGTGACACATCTACAATTGAACCTCTACATCATTGTTTTTTCTTGTTTAGAGCATGTTGTGGCTGTTGTATCTGGGATTTTTTCCCCTAAATTAAGTACATCTTTCCCTTGTATTCTTCTAAAAGCTTTTCAGTTCTTACATTTTGGCACATTAATTTTTTATTTTGAGTTAATTTTGTGTATGGTACGAGGTAAAGGTCCAACTTCATCTTTTTATGAACCAGTATCCAAGTATCTCAACATCATGTGTTGAAAAGATGATTTTTTCCCCCCATACAAGTGTTTTGGCAGCTTTTTGAAAATCAATTAACCATAAACATATAATTTACTCCTGGACTCGCA
>NW_008456276.1:0-646 GCF_000622305.1 Nannospalax galili
TTCATATAACATATTTTAATCAATTTTAGATCACATGCCCCCTCCCTGCCCCCTAATACTACCCCAACAGATTTTTTGTGCCCTGTCAAAAATATTAAATCATTAAGTCAGTCAACCATTTGTACGTAGATGTCCCTTCGTGAAAAATCCATCCACTTGGAGTTTAGTCAGCATATATAGAGCTAAGGGAGAAAAATACAGCCCAACTGTAAAACTAATAACCACAAAGATTGGCCCCGAAAACTACTCTATTGGTATAGTAGTTCACTTCTATCTAGGTGATAATCAGTAGCTATCTAATAGGACTTAAAAACCTCTAAATGGGAAGGAACTCATGGGTGGCACTGTAAGTATAACCAAACACACATGTCTGGGGAGGTCATAAATCCCAGAGAAAATCCTATCTCTGTTATATCTCTTGAAAAATGAAATTCCTTATTGTATGCTAAATATGGATCTTTGTATTTACAAAGTACACCATATACCATTGTCACCCGAATTCCCTCTGGGTCTCTTGCACTATCAAGCAAACCATATAGCATATCTTTATGTGCATTTATTATTATTGTGGGGGGGAGATGGGAGTAACAGAGGAATGAGTACCCAGTACCTAGACCCATGCCTCTGGCTGCATAGCTCTGAGTCT
>NW_008456277.1:0-646 GCF_000622305.1 Nannospalax galili
TTTAAATTCTCAACAGTTTAAAGGTGGCAGGGAGTTGGTCCCATACCCTGAGAGAACAGCCTTACCTCCTGAGACCATCCTCGGCGACTTAGACTGCAACCTTGTCTGACTAGTAGTGTCCACGGTGAGAAAACTCAGCTAAGGACTCGGAGAGTCAGCAAAATGTGGCCGATGCGCCAAGCGATCCAGCCACGTCGGGTAAAATTTGAAAGGAAACGGCCAGAATGCCATCTGTAACATTCTGCAGAGGGGGAGGGGCAGAGAGCAGGAGGCTGGGGGTGGGGCATTCCAGGAAGGGCTGCTGCAGGTGAACAAGAACTCTGGTGTTGGAAGTTGCACCAAGAGTGGTGTTTGCCTCTGGTCAGATTTAAAATTCTCGCATTCACAGCACACCGGCTTTACCGATGCCGCCTTTACTTCATCGGCTGACCTTGTTTGATTTCCCTCCTTCCCGATCTTGAATCCGTCCTGCAGAGGCAGGCTCTAGGACATACTTACAATGTTTGAACTCTCTCTGAAATAAGTGCAGGTGTTCTAAGAGACAGAAAACGGATGTTGTTTTGGTAGATGCGTGGAGTTCCTTGTGGGGTACCTGTTGTTCTTCAGGAAACAGTCCTTGTGTCTCTAACTAGTGCAATGCCAGAAT
>NW_008456278.1:0-646 GCF_000622305.1 Nannospalax galili
ATATGACAGAGATAGGGTTTTCTCTATGGTGCCTAAACATTAGTCTGTATGTATACCTGGGGGCTGTATGGCAAGGAACACCATGTGGAACAGGAGAGACCTCCTTTCCAGTGGTTGGTGAGAGTGCTCTAGGAGACTCCCAAAATAACACAGGCTATTGCCAGAGCTCTTGATTATTTCCCAGAACTGGAAGAGAAGACGCTATTGCTGAAGACAGGACATACTTCAGACACAGGACTTGGAGCGGTGTAGTAGGAACTGGCCTGGAAACCTTCTACTTGAGGTTTAACTCCCATAGTTGTGGATGGTACTGTGAAAGCTGTTAAGGGAGAAAATCAATCAATGATCCCACCCAACCCTGAAGCTTAATAATAATGACCAGCATAGAAAACTTCTTCTGCTAGTGCAGTAGTGGCACTGTTATCAGGGGGATAATCAAAAGCTATTTAATTGGACTTAAAACCCTCTCAATGGGAGTAAACTTGGGTGGCACTGTAAACACAGCCAAATACACATGACTGGAGTGATTATACATAGTAGTTTTAAAAAAGAGACTGATGATAATAGATTCTATAATCACCTAGGAGATAATGCTTTGGGCATTCTGAGAGGTTTTAAAGAATGAATGACTGAGGGAACAACCTGC
>NW_008456279.1:0-646 GCF_000622305.1 Nannospalax galili
GTTCCACCCAACCACGTGACATATCTGCTAAAACTAATCATATGAAGCTACCAGTGTCTGATAAACCTCTCAGTGGACAGTGGAACAGACGCAGCATATTTACAACCACATGTAACCCCACAAAGAAAATCACACATGGTAAGCTGTTAGTAGATACTTGGCAGATGTGTCCACTTGCCCTTGTTTCCACTCAATAGTTTATCATCACACTTCCTCTGAGCACTGCAGCCTTTGAATCTCTGTTTTCTTTTCTTCTAGTAGTTTTCATCTCATCCATACAGCTATCAGACTCTTCCTTGAGATAGTTGCAGCTTGTCCTTAATGCTTTGATGTGGTTCCTACTGGACACTCCTTTTTCCAACAGAAACTTCGGAGCACTTCATGAAGGAACTTCCCTCTAGTACTCTTAGAATTTAACACTAGTTCATGGATCCACATTTCCCATAACCACGATACTAAAACTGTGAAGATGGAAGTGTTTTACAATGATATTAAGCCAGGCACCAAGCCTTGCCTAAAGCTTAGGGTGTTGTCTGCTTAAAGATTTGGAGATGACATAATCTTAAAATAAGTACCAATGAATCCTAGCTTACAAAAGGCATACCTACAGGTAGAGAGAGCCTTCATAGGCACATGGCTTAAGAAA
>NW_008456280.1:0-646 GCF_000622305.1 Nannospalax galili
GCAGATGGGGAGGAAGATGAGACTTGAGAGCCCTGAGGGTTCCTCTGGGGAGTTGGGACTCATGCAAAAAGTGACTAATGAGAACCTCGGACAGGACTCAAATAGCAGCTAGGATATGGGCTTCAGAAGGATTAGTCCAGTAGCTGGGTGGACAGGGAAGCCAGGATAGAAGAAAACTAGGAACGGAAATATCAGATTTTTGTCTGGTGAAGACTAGGACCAAGAGACTAACAGTATAAATAATAGTAACAGAAACCTAGACAGTTAAAATTCTAGATGCTTAATATAGCTATATAATGAAAAAGTATCAAACATAACTGGTAATAATCTTATTAATAAAATATTGGTAATACTCTTGTTAGTAAAACCTGGATGCAGTGGTGTAATTCTCATTAGCAGATAGTGAGTCAGTGAGCAATGGAAAGCTTAGGTGAGGTGTCTCACAACACACAAATACCATTGCCCTAAAAGAACTGTAATCTGATTCTAAGTCTAGATCATGCTAAAACCAGGAACTTCAAGCATTTATCAGATAGAAAGAAGGATTGGAAAAATATCCCAAGCTTCTTCTGTGTGGACAGCGGTGACATTAAATCAGACTGGCTAGAGAGCTGGGTGCTGCACTCCTGTGTACCAGGAACACAGT
>NW_008456281.1:0-646 GCF_000622305.1 Nannospalax galili
GTTCCACCTTCACTGACACAAAGAAAAAAAAAAAGACCATCTTGCAATTGATTAGTGACCAGTACAGGTGCTCAAGTCTTTTTCTTGAAAACTGATTCTAGACCTAAGGTTTACAAACGGAGTCTTGCAAATTAAAGAGCTCTATCCATTTTTTTTTTTTTGGTTTGTTTTTTATTATTTTGGCAAAACGTTTACTAACAGCAGGGATGGAGAGATGGCTCAGAATTTCAAAGTATTCACTGCTCTTCTAGATGATCTGGGTTTGGTTGCCAGTACCCACGAGGTGGCTAACAACCATCTGTAACTGTGGTTCGAGGGGATCTGCCACCCTCTTCTGATCTCATTAGGCACTGAGTGCACAGGTCGCACTTAACATACATTCACACAAAACACTCGTCCGCGCACTTTTTAAAAAACAGTTTTTTCTAGCACCATGAATTTGAGGCCAGCCTGGTCTTTGTGGCAAGTTCCCAGCCACCTGGGCCTATAGGGAGAACCTGTCTCAAAAAGGCCAAAAATGTATTTTCTAGAAATAAAATTGACCAACAGCAACTTGAAGAAGGCAGGTTTACTTAAGCTTACAATTCCAGGTAACAGTCTATCACTGACGAAAATCAAGGAAGTAAAATAAACCATGGAAGAATGT
>NW_008456282.1:0-646 GCF_000622305.1 Nannospalax galili
GTAAGGATACCACTTAGATTAGGGCCTACTCTAATGACCTCATTTTAACTAGTTATATCTGCAGTGCCTCTATTTCCAAACCAGATCACCTTCTAAGGTCCTGGAGGTTTGACTACAACATGAATGGGTGAAACACTACTCATTCCTTTAAAGGGACTCCAAGAAAATAACTGTGGGGTCTGGGAAGATGGTTCAGTCAGTAAAGCACTTGTCTCACAAGCATAAGGACCTGAATTCAATCCCCAGAACCCATGTAAAAAGCTGGTGTAGTGTGTGCTTGGAATCCCCCTACTAGGGAGGCAGAAACAGGAGGATCTCTGGGCCTTGGAGGCCCACCAGCCTAATCTAATTAGTGGATTTCAGGCCAGTGAGAGAGCCTGTCTCAAAGGAGATGGACAGCATTTCTGAGAATGATACCTGAGGCTATCCTCTAGCCTGCACGCACATGCACACACACACACTCACACACACACACAAAGTATACATGTACCTGCACACATATGTACTGTGCACATACCAACATACACACATACATATTTATATACATATATATATATATATTTGGAGCTGGAGCGATGACTCAGTGGTTAAGAATACTACCTGTTCTTGCAGAAGACCTGGGTTCGAATCCCAGCACCCACATGGC
>NW_008456283.1:0-646 GCF_000622305.1 Nannospalax galili
GTGTTCAAAAAGTTCAGGTTTGGGTCTGGAAAGATGACTTGGTGGTCTTCCTCCAGAGGACCACAGTTTGATTCCCAGCACCCATGTTGGGAGACTCACAACTGCCTATAACTCCAGGTTCCGAGGGCTTGGTGCCCTCTTTGGGCCTCTGTGAGTACCTGCATGCATGTGTACATACACATAAATAAAATTAATAAAAATACATCTAAAACAATTTCAGATTTCTTTAGACTCAGGCTTCTCAGCCTAGATTTTCTGATCTTCTGCCTCTTGGTTTATTAGACATCACTAAAGCCTAACCAACCATCCTGTTTCAGAGGCAAGAACATAATTTCAGGGCACTCCCAACTCTCATCTCTGTTTCTGCTCTAGGGAGTACGTGAACATCTATTGTACATTGGCAAGTCACACTGGAATTCTAGTTCTAGAAAGGAAAACTTTATTTAAAATGTCCTTCTAATCAGTCTTTTCTCCCATGGTTATGGGAGAGAGGCTGGATTTCTGGAAAGTTCTAAATGCTTAAAGCATCATTACCATTCAAGTTTAAAGCCCAAGGGGAAGAACTTGGAACATTTGGGATGATAATTCTAGCAAGGTTTATTTACTTTTCAAAATCTAGAAACTTATGTCTGAAAGCTTTGCAGAA
>NW_008456284.1:0-646 GCF_000622305.1 Nannospalax galili
GCTGCCTCTGCAGTGAAAAACTCTGGGACAGAATGACAGCTAACATCAGCCGAGTGGGCGTCATTGGCTCTGACCTCAGTTCTTTACTTCGATTTTCTTATGAACTCTCACAACAGTCCTTGTCACCCCAGCTCCACAGTGAGTAAAGTAGAGCCAGGGTCTGGCTCTTGGCGTCTGGCCACAGAACCTTTGTGTACACAGCTTTCAGTGAGTTTTCCTCATGTGATTTAAAGCTCCTCACTTCTCTTCCCCTGTACTGTTCCTGCTCTTAGCCTCACCAGAGCACCTTGCTGCTTAGCTTCTTCCCTCCATTCTGGGCCCCTCCTTTTCTCTGGCTCAGCATGGATCCCTTAGTTATCCAATTCACCATGTGCTCACTCATAAGTACCCTGCCCACCTGAGTTTTGGCTGTTTTTCTTGTTGTTCTTCAAAGCTAGGTAACTAACCTAATGCCCCATTTTAAGAGACATTGCAAAACTATGCTGAGTGAATGCCTTACAGAGTCAAGCTCTCCAACTTTACTCAGGTTCTTGCTAATGTTTACTAAACTGTTTATTCAGTCCCATGATTACCCTCCTAAACCCCTTTACTGCCTTTTTAGAAGTTGCTCATCAGTCACGCTATCTTAATTTTCCATCTTCCAAGA
>NW_008456285.1:0-646 GCF_000622305.1 Nannospalax galili
ATGCCTCTCCTTTGATGTCTTGCTGAAGCAGTCTCAGTTCTTCATTGGTGATGTTTCTTAACAACCACCTGGTGGTTAACATGGAAGACTCTCAAGAGAGGTAGCTTGGATTTGGACACTAGTTTTTTCGACCGTCTTGGGCAATAAATTAACTGCTCTGTAAAGGTTTGCTTGGACCCCTTTCCAGATTACATCCTTTTCTCTCCTCCTTATTTCTAAACTAACTTATGTTAGCCTTTATAAAACAAACCCTGATTATTACAAACGTCCATTTTTATATGGGTATGCTAGTCAGGGTTCTCTACAGGAACAGAGCCAACTCTATACGTTATAGATTACAAAGGAGATTTATTAGATTGACTTACATCATACAGGCTGGGTAGTCCAACAATAGCTGTCTGCACACTGGGGAGGCTGAGAACAGGGTAGTTTCTCCATCCGTGAGCCTGGATTCCTCAGTGGTCTCAATCTGACACTAAAGGCCTGGAGGATTCCTTGTTAGCTGCTTGTGCTTGGTCTACACTGCAAGGCTCAAAAGGCTGAGATTTGACATTAGTGGAGGATGGCAGTGTCAGCAACAGGGCAGATGGACTCACCAGCAATGAGCAAAACTGGGCAGGCTAAAGCAACACCACTTTCCCCTTAG
>NW_008456286.1:0-646 GCF_000622305.1 Nannospalax galili
TGGTAATGGTGGCATTGAGCACAGGACCCATGTCAACTCAATTAAACAAAGTCCCAAAGCGGAGGAGAGAAATAGGTGGCAGGCTGGCACTAGACTAAGAAATATTCTAGACTGATTGCATTGTTCTTTTTGTCCAAGACTGCTTTGACAACCCAGGGTCCTATGTGATTCCATATTAATTTTAGGTTGATTTTCTCAAGCTCTGTGATTGGGTATTTTGATTGGCATTGCATTAAATCCATATAATGCTTTTTGGTAAGATAGTCATTTCCTCAATATTGATTCTACCAATCCATGAGCACAGTAGGTCTTTCCATCTCCTAGTGTCTTCCTCTATCTTTTTCTTTCAAGATTTGAAAATTTCATTGTAGAGAACTTTAATGTCTTTGGTTAGGTTTATACCTAAATATTTTTTTGGAACTATTGTGAATGGGAAGTTTTCTTTGAAAGGTTTTTCTGATTGCTTGTTATTGGTATATAAAAATGCTACTTATTTTGTAAGTTGATTTTGTAATCTGCCACTTTAAGTTTTCTAGTGAATTTTTGGGATTTCTTATATATAATATCATTTCATCTGCAAATAGAGACAATTTTTCCTCTTCTTTTCCAATTAGTACTTCTTTAATTTCCTTCTCTTGTCTTATTG
>NW_008456287.1:0-646 GCF_000622305.1 Nannospalax galili
CCCAAGAAGTTGGTGTGAACCTTCTACAATAGGGAAGGTTGCAGAACATGTCCTGGGTCCTGGTGTGGGTCATCCGCTGCCCGTGTTCTTTGTGTCCATCATGAGCCAGTGGTGGTGTGTAGGGACCGACCCCCAGGCGAAGCAGTGCCACTACAGTCCAAGTTTATGGAGACCTGGGGATGGTACTGGACAAGCCTTAGCCTCAAACACATTCATCTTTTTCTTTCTTTCTGTGATGGAGATTGAAGCCAGGGCCTCAGGCATACTATTAAGTGCACACTGGGCCACTGAACCACACCCTCCATCCCCATTCATCAGCTTTTATTTTATAATTTATTTTATGTGTATAAGTGTTTTCCCTGCATGTATGTAAGTGCACCCATGCCATGCAATGCAATGCCCGAAGATGGCCTTGAACTGGAGTTACAAATGGTTGTTAGCACCATGTGGGTGCTGGAAACAGAACCCAGGTCTTCTGCAAGAGCAGCCAGTGCTCTTAACCGCTGGCTGAACTGTCTCTCCAGCCCCATCCCTTTTTTAATATGTCTTTATGATTGAAGCATTTGAAGAGGCTCATATAGAAATTTTCTAGGAGGAAAGATGTTTGGAAGGGGCAGTGCAAAAGCCAGGGAGGTGTGAGCCAGAA
>NW_008456288.1:0-646 GCF_000622305.1 Nannospalax galili
CACAGCAGTGGGTTACTATTTAGTTAGATCCCTATTCTGTGTGCAGCATGTCCAAAGACAGTTTTGATGTTATGGATGTCAGTTTTGTTACTGCTCTGTGCTGTAAGATTCTGGAGAGTGCTACTGTTTTTAGAAATGCCTATGTTGCACTATAGCAGACCAAACTGTATTCCGAGATATATTAGTAGTGTCCTGTTTCTGTTTTAAAGAGGTTTTATATTCACAGCAAATATAAAAGAAAAGTACAGAGCTTTTTCACAGTCCCTCCTTCCCCACCACAGGAGCACGTTTTAAAGTACTGAACAGTTCAAGTCTTTTCTTCAATGTTTCATGCTAACCTGTGATTAGGCTACAAAAAATACCAGCTCATGTTGCCTGGAAATCTAACCCCTTAGGTGAAATTCACAAAGCATATAATCTAGACAATAAAAACTAGGTCTGAAAGAAAACTATGCACTGTAACTTGGTCCCTCGTTTCTCTTTTTGTTTGGAAGTTCTGGAAAGGCCTATGTATATCAATTTGTGTATTAATGCTTTCACCACAGAACCTGATCTGTCAAATATACTTGGTTGTTCATATTAACAGAGCGTATTTCACAGCTTCTTTGTATTTCTACAGGTACAGTGAATACTCTCCAGGTCATAT
>NW_008456289.1:0-645 GCF_000622305.1 Nannospalax galili
GTGTGTGTGTGTGTGTGTGTGTGTGTGTGTTACTGTTAACACTGTTGTTTCAGGCAGGGTCCCAGTATGTAGCTCAGGCTGCTCTCAAACTCACTATGTAGCCCAGGCTGACCTCAAACTTGCATCAATCCTGCTGCAGCCACTCGAGTGCTAGGATTATGGGCACAAGCCACCATGCCCAGCAAAGAGGGTAGAACTTTAATCCAATTATGCTAGTCAGAAGTAGGGCCTTTGGGTGGTGATCAGTGTCGGATAAAGTCCTCAGGATGCCCCTGTCTTCCGCCATGCCCCTGTGATTGAATTCTGGAATTCGTGCTGGACAAACACCTGCTGAGGCCAGCAGAGGGAGGCTCCCACAAGAACTTCTGAATGACCTGAAGAAAGCTTGTGGCTCATTCCAAAAGGTCAGATTTCCTCCTTAGTCCCCCATTCAAAAACTGCCTGTGTCTCTGTCAGAGAAAAAAAGCCTAGTAAGGCAGAGAGGAGATTTCTAAGTCTCTGTAATTCTCTTTGAGGGCTTTGCGATGGGGATTTTCTGTGCAATTACCCACAGGGAACAAAAGAGATTACAAATGCAGGCCACTGGGTGCATGTCATGTTAAAGGCCTGACATGTGAGCAATGAGGTATAGAAAGCTGGACTTCA
>NW_008456290.1:0-646 GCF_000622305.1 Nannospalax galili
AGGCTTCATTATCTTAGGATAAGAAGCTACAGGAGAGGGAGGAACAGCACCACTCTCAGCTGGTGTTTATGGATTTCACAAATGCTGGAACCCTAATTACAACCAGGAACTTTTCCTCTCAGATCCAGGAAGAATTTGGTTCTCACAAACAGTCTCCTTCACATGTGTTCCTCCCCCGTCCCTGGTTTCTAACAGCTATACCCCAAGCTTTCTCTATCTAAAGTCAACGTTTCTCAAACTTCCATGCGGACTCAGTATACCTGAAGATTTGGTATAAAATAACAGGTTCTCATTCAGCAGGTCTGGATGAGGCCCAGGGACTTGGATTTCGAACAAGTTCCTGGGTGGTGCCAAGGTTGTTGGCCTCTTGGCCATACTTTGTGTACTGAGGATTTGTGGGAGTTCAACTTCCTGTGTTTGTCTGCAGATACATGTTGGTTTGTGTATTCTGAAATCAAACTGCAAGGATTCCCTGACATCTTTGATGCACTTGGTGCTGCTGAGGGCTGACTGGGCACCCTTAGTAATCCAGTAAGTGAGCTGCAGGAGCAAGGGCCAGGAGGCTGGGTGCTGATTCAGCTCTGCGACATATTTATTATTTATTTATTTATTTATTTATTTATTTATTTGTGTGTGTGTGTGTGTG
>NW_008456291.1:0-646 GCF_000622305.1 Nannospalax galili
GCTCTGCTCAACAATTCCACTGAACACAGTTACTGAAGACAACAGAATGCCCGAATGTCAGGCCAAACTCACTGCGCAAGAAACGTTAATTTTTCTTTCCAGCCCAATTTAGTTTCTCCTTTGTCCCAGTTCTGCCGGGTAGAAGCTTTGGCTCAGCTCAGATCCCGGACTTCTTCCCTGAGGGTAACAGGAGGCTCACGTGGCAATGATCTGGGCCTTGCTGTTGTCACTGAGATGTCTCTATTCTAGTCTGCTTAATCCCCTGGGATGGCTGCTGGTGGGTGGGCTTGCTGTTCTGCCTCCTCCTGCTCAGGAATAATTCAGTTGAATCCATTAGGAAATAGGTTTGGCTGAGCACAACAGAGGTCCTCCAAACACTGGCTGCTATAGTTCCAGCCACTCCAGGAAGCAAGAAGGAAGAAATGAAGAGGAAAAGAAATGTGCTCGTGCACGTAATGTCACTTTTGTGTGTATCTAATATTGTGTTCTCACTGATTTTATACTTTAGGACATAGTATTCATTTTAGAGTGGTTTTATGAATGTTTACTAAAATTTGTGTTGAAAAAGGAATCAAAACAGACAGGCGTTGGGGACGCATGCCTTTAATCCCAGCACTTGGGAGGCAGAGGCATGTGGATTTCTGTG
>NW_008456292.1:0-646 GCF_000622305.1 Nannospalax galili
GGAGGAAGCAGAAAGAATAAGAGCTGGAGGATGGGTAATGAGATGTAAACAATTCTGGAAACAACAGGGCTGTTGCAGCCATGATCACACAACAGTCTGGCTTTCTGCCCAAGATCTGAACAAGTAGATAAAATAACTGGAAGAGAAATTGAGAAGAAGATAAAGACAATGAGGAATGTGTGGGAAGGAGTTGAATGAGAGCAATGGAGAAGTGTTAATATGATCACAATACCTTCTATAAACATACAGAATTATTGTTTAATAATGAACGCTTTAAAAAATAATTAGCAATCAATAGAAATATAAGTTACCAAAAAATAAGGAATGCCTATTTGGAGGCAACAATCCTGATCACCTATATAACCAGTGAATGAGAATGGTTTTATATTCAATGTAACTATTGCTACTTATTCAGTTAAAACTGATTATTGGGCTTGAAAGATGGTTCAGAGGTTCAGAGCACAGGCTGCTCTTGCAGAAAACCCAGGTTTGGTTCCCAGCACACACAAGGTGGCAAACAACCATTTCTAACTCGAGTTCCAGGGGATCCAACATCCTCTCCCTACCTCACGGGCATGTTATGATATGGATGTAGTTACATACATGCAGGCAAAGCATTCATACACATAAAATAAATTTGAAAAAA
>NW_008456293.1:0-646 GCF_000622305.1 Nannospalax galili
CAGGCAATACACTCATGTACATAAAATAAAAATAATAAATAAAATATTTTTAAAAAACAAGAAGAAGAAGGAAAATAGTAATAGACAGACCACTGTTTGGGTCTGGGACCCTTGTTTATATGTCTCTACTCAACATGGGCTCATCTCATCACCAACTCACTAGCATGCTGACGAGTCACTCAATACAAGCGAATGCCGAGCACTGAGTTATCTGATCCTCATATAAAGCCAAGAAGAAAACTGTCCCTATTATCAAAGAGTTTACAATATAGTAAAAGGCAAGAACTAAGTGCCAAAAAATATGTAAAATACCCCATGAGAGCTGAAAAGCTAGACATCATTAAAATCAAAGCTTTTGCTATGCTAAAGTTATTGTCAAGAGAATAAAAACATGAGCCCCAGACTGAGAAGAAAAATAAAACCTTGAAAATTGGATCTGATTAGTGGCTTATCCAAAATATACCACGTATCCTTAAAACTCAATGAAAAGAGCACAATTCAATAAAAAAAAAAAATAAGCCAGAGACTTGAACAGAACACCACACTTCACCATCTTTAAAATTAGCATCTTTAAAAGAAACAAGAGAAACATGTGATAACAGAACCCAGAAGGTTCCCTGAATAAACATATAAGGGAGGTAGACAG
>NW_008456294.1:0-646 GCF_000622305.1 Nannospalax galili
TATATATAGTTAAAACTATATGTTTATATTTATATATAATAGATATTCACATATATGAAAATTCAGTGGAAGAGAGAATGAAAACTATTCTGCTAAAAAAAAAAAAAGGCTTCTGGTGTTGACAAGCTGTGGAAGCATCTCAGGTATTCCTAAATGATCATTGCTTTTGCTAAAGATAGCAGAATCCTGACACTGTAGGGCAGAGGAGCAGAGAGAAGGCAGCTTTCCAGGACAGTTTCCAGGTCAGCTATCTAATACCATAACAAAATGCCTTAGAGAAGCAACTTACAAAGGAAAGGTTTGTGTGGGGTCATGTTTTCGGAGGCTTCAGGCTCTGGTCAGTTGCTCTCTTCTTTGGGGGGCTGTGGCAAGGTAGGAACACGTGGCAGAGGAAGCAAAGAGGAAGGAACCTGGATCCCAACATCCACCTTAAGGGCACATCCCTAGTCACCTCACTTCCTCCACCAGGCCCCGTTTCTTAAGACTCTACCTCCTCCCTGCAGAGCTCTGGGGACCAAATCTTCAATAGGTGTGTCTTGCGGGGACATGGAAGATCCACACTACCCTGTCATAATTACTTTCTACATGAGGGATGAGGAAGGCAGAGGTGACTTATTCTTCCTACCATTTTTCTTAGCATTGTGGG
>NW_008456295.1:0-646 GCF_000622305.1 Nannospalax galili
ACTGTCCATAACTCCAGTTCCAGGGGATCCAACAGACTCTTCTGTCCTCCACAGGAATTGCATGACACAGGTGCACTAACCTACATGCAGGCAATACACACACACAAATAAAATTAAAATAATAAATAAAATAGTTCTTTTAAAAAAGAAACTGATGAAAAGTAGACCATGACAGTATGAATTTTTCATAAGAAAGAAATTTGGAGCTGAAGGTGCACATAAGGCAATATTATAAAATCCACAAGGATACTGCAAAGGAAAGATAGCATTACGCTATGAAATACCCTTTATGAACAAATCAGGTTTTTTTGTTTGTTTGTTTGTTTGTTTATGGTTTTTTTGTTTTGTTTTGTTTTTTCCTTGGCACTAGACACAACCAGAATCACCTGAGAGGAGGATCCCTCAACTGAACGATTTTCATGAACAGATTTTCTGGTGAGCATATTTGTGTGGAATTTTCTCAATTGCTAATTAATGCAGGAATGTCCGGCCCACTGTGGGCAGTACCACCAATGTGTAGGTGGTCCTGAGCTGTATGAGAAATTTGGAGGAATGCGAGCCTGAGAGCAAGCCAGAAAGCAGCCTTCCTTCATGCTTTCTGCTCCAGGTTTCTGACTTGATTTCCTGAATCCCCTCAGTGATGGGC
>NW_008456296.1:0-645 GCF_000622305.1 Nannospalax galili
CCATACTAGGGTTTGCACTGATGCTTCTGGACTAGCAGGTGAAAGGGCTCTTAACTCTCTCCGTGTCTGTCTCGTGCCTACACGTTTGCTTCCAAAAGAGGCAAGGGGACTATCAGATGCATGCTCTGGGGTCGAAGAATGGTAGAATGATTGAGATTGTCTCATCTAGCCCTATCATCATGCAAGTGGGGAAACTGAGGCCAAGAACATGTCAGGAATTTATGTGTGGTGTATGCGTGTGTACAAGTGCATGTGTACACAGGTATGTGTGTGTGTAGGACAGCTCAATACCAGGTGTCTTTTTCACTCACTCTCCATCTAATTTTTTGAGACAGGGTCTCTCGCTGAACCTGAAACTCATCAATTTGGACCCAGTGGCTGGTCAGCAAGCTCCAGTGCTCTGCTTGTCCCAGCTGCCCTCCAGCACTAGGGTTTTATGTGCACACTGCCATGCCCACCTTGGGGATCCAAACTCAGGTCTCCATGCTTGCCTTGCAAGCATTTCCCTATTGAGCCATCTCCCTAGCCCTAGCAGGAATTTCTCACTCAGCAAACGGATGCTCAAAGGGGAAGCAGGAGACAATGGGGAGACTTTAGAACAAGAAATAAGAAACCTCTCTCTCTCTCTCTCTCTCTCTCTCTCTC
>NW_008456297.1:0-646 GCF_000622305.1 Nannospalax galili
AGCCCACCCATAGTCTCCATCAGCTTTCATGTACTGCACCCATACTCCATTTCGCCCCATGCTCTGAGTGTTTCAACTTGCCCTATTGAGCCTGCAAGTCGGACAGTGCATCCATGCATTTCACCTGGCTGTTCTTGCCCCTGCTGTTTGCCTTTCCCCCACTGCATACCTCACTCCCGGAGTTTCAATATGGCCGCAGCTCCATCCCTTTTTCCAGGGTGCCCCGTGTGCCCACACTTTTCAGAGGAATGAGTAATTTGGGGGCTACACTCACTCCTTTCATCTGGCTCTTGCAGACTTTCCACCATTTCTTCCACAAATTTCCCTGAGCCTTGGAAGGGGTGGCAGATGTAGGGCGATCTCTCTTGTACCATGGCAATACATTGACCACTTGGGCCTCCCCATCATTCATCTTCAAGTAGCCACTGATCTATCTCAGTAGTGTTTCCCCCTACTATAAATTCAAATGGAAGGAAGTAGACACATCTAAATAAATACGGATGTAAATAAAAATGCTTAGACGATATCCCAGTAGGTGTATTAAGCAGTGTACTTTGTTAAACAGTATACTTGTAATGGTTTCCCTGATGGAGCGTGTAGCCTTCCCTGACACAGGGGATTGGCCTGGTCTACAGCACCAGATGTG
>NW_008456298.1:0-646 GCF_000622305.1 Nannospalax galili
AAAAAAATCCTTTCTTTTCTCAATTTACTCAAACTGTGACAAGATTTGATTAAAGTCAAACTATTCCTAAATTTGTTAAAATCAGAAAATAGCACAAAGACTTGTGTACACACTGTTTAAAGATGTGGCAATACTGGGGGCTACTAACTCCCTTCTCTGGCTGAGATGCCAGAAGCCTCATCTGTGTCTCACCAACATAGATCATTTAATAAAGGGCCAGATGATGCCCAGGGGGAACTGCCACCAAATCCTAAGTGTACCTAGACACCACGAAAATTATTAGTACTGATAAAACGGTCATGTTTAATGTTTCTACTGTTAAATCTGTTCAGAGGAGGAAGACTGGCCCTGACAATGAGCACTGAGTATTCGCTACACTGAGAATGTGTCAACATCACACGCCACCTAGAAGGACAAAAGGCAGAGCTTGAATGCTAATTCTAACAAAGCACATTCATCCAGGGAAGGGACAGGATTTGTTTCTTGTAAGTTGTTGTTCAGGGGCTGGAGAGATGGTTCAATGGTTAAGAACTCTGGTTGTTCTTGAAGACCTGGGTTCGAATCCCAGCACCCACACAGCAGCTAACAACTGTCGGTAACTCCAGTCCCAGGGGATCCGACAGCCTATTCTGACCTCCGTGGGCAT
>NW_008456299.1:0-646 GCF_000622305.1 Nannospalax galili
GTATACTAACTCAGTCTTTTGCATACATAACGAGTAGTGGTATACATGTATCACGGGACAGATCTGTTTTTCAACCTTCTGTGGAATCTGCGTATTGATTTCCATAGTGGCTACACTAATTTACCTTACCATCAACAGTGTGTGAGGGTTCTTCCACACACCCCATCAACACCAGCATTTGTTCATTTTCTTCATGATAGCCATTCTGACCGATGGGTTACAATCTCAGTGTGCTTTTGAGTTGTATTTTCCTGATGCCTAAAGATATTGAAGTTTATAAACATATTGGTTGGACATTTATGATTTTTTTTAGATTGTTTAATTCACTTTCCTATTTATTGATTGATTTGGATTTTTGCAATTTACTTTTTGAGATCTTTATATATTCTTGATTTGAAACCCCTGTCAAATGTAGAGCGGGCAACGATTGTCTCTGTACAGACTGCCTATTTACTCTGTTAACTGTTTCCTTTGCTGTGCAGAAGCTTTTCAGTTTCCTGCAACCCTATTTGACAATTCATGCTATAGTTTCCCAAGCTATTGACTTTTCTTTCCCTCTCCTGTGTCTCTATCTTCACCTGTTATCCTTATGTTTCAATGTTTCAGGTCTTAAGTCTTTGACCCATGTTGAATTGATTTTTGTTCA
>NW_008456300.1:0-637 GCF_000622305.1 Nannospalax galili
TTGTAGATCATGTGACCAGATGACAGGACAAAGGCCACATAGCCTTAGAAGTCCCCTCTCTCCCCGCTACCTACCTGCCTGCCAAAAACCCAACCCTGCCTCTTTGTTGGCAAAATATTCCTGTATAAACCTCTGCTTCTGCCATAATAAATGAGCGGTCAGCTGACAGTCTCCCTGCTGTTTTCTCCCATTGCACTTGCCACCTCCTGAGGCCCCTCTCACCCCATTGGTCTCTCTCCTTGCCTAGAACTTCCATGATGGGGATCAGTGCACAGCAGTCTCCTGGTACCAGCAGAGTTTGGGCCAACAGTCTAGGGTTGAATATATTCTCATATCTTTATCTCCCTGTCCCAGTAATACACAGGTGCCCATCCTACAATCATTTTGAATGAGTCATTGCTTTTGTGAAAAAAATCTATTCAAAATGCTCTTCTATATTACAATCTCCAAACTTTGTTTATTAAAATATTATTGGGCTGAGATATGGCTCAGCAGTTAACTTCTATAAGACTGGAGTTTGGTTTACAACTACCTATAATGCCAACTCCCAGAAATCCAAAGTCTGTGGCCTCCACAGGCACCAGGAACACCAGAACATGCACACACACACACACACACACACACACACACACACACA
>NW_008456301.1:0-646 GCF_000622305.1 Nannospalax galili
CCAATACAGAGACACCTCTACATCTGTGTTCATTGATGCTCTGTTCATAATACTTAGGAAATGGAATCCACCTATGTGCCCATCAACGGATGAATGGACAAAAATAATGTGGTCCATTTACGCCATGGACTATTACTCACCTGTGAAGAAAAACAGAGTCATGAAAGTGCAGGTAAATGGATGGAACTGGAAAAATTATACTGAATGATGTAACTCAGACCCAGAAAGACAAATGCCCCGTGTTCTCTTTTATATGAAGATCTCGGCTTCACATCCTTTGTGAGTTTGACATGCTGCAGGAGGGGAAGCCAGACACCTGCAAAGGGGCCTTCTTGTGGGGGGAGACATTTGGAGGGGGAACATGATCCTAATCTTGGCTGTCAACTTGACTGAATCTGAAATGACTTTCTTGATTGGATCCTTTGAAGCTGGAAGACCTACCCTAAATGTGGGTGTTGCCTTCTGATGGTGGACCGTATGTAGGGCCGCGGCAGAGGGAGCTTTTGCTTTTGGCCTGCTTGCCTTCTCTCTCACTGGCAGTTTCATCTTGTGGCCGTGGCGTTTCTCCGCTGATAGAACTGACTTCAGATTCCAAAGTAGACTGAAGACCAGCAGACCTCCAGGAACCCTTCAGGCCTTCAGCGCC
>NW_008456302.1:0-643 GCF_000622305.1 Nannospalax galili
AGCTCTGGAAATTGTTATTGAATATGTCAATGCTGTTGTAATGAAATCCTTTGTCTAATTATGTGGTTATTAAATAAAGAATCTTAAAAATTCTAAAAACAGAAAGAAAATATAATTACTGGGAATACGGAGCTTGATGTTCGAAGTACATTGAAAGCAACAAATTATCCACAGTATGTATTGTAAAAATTCAGACTTCCTAGTTGGATAACATCTGCTTGGTTTTGTATGCAGTTCTGGGTCAGTAGAGATGTTAAAGGCACATTCTTCCCCATAAAATCCCTGGTTAAAGATTGTTTAAGAAAAAGTTCCTCACCTTGTATCATGGTGGATGTTTAAATAAATCAAGAAAGTCCTATGTTCAAGGAACAGTTCTAAGAGAGATCAGAAAGGAACAGTTCTGAGGACAGACTGGGCTCACTCTTGGTTTAAAGACTGTAGGAGTTCGACTTTCTTTATTCAGGCACCACTGCATTCTGGCACCCACCATGCTTTCTCACAGCCTCCAGAGGTCTGGAAATCCTGGATCAAGGAGCTGGTGTTGGTGGAGGGCCTTCTTCTTGCATTGTTCTAGAGTGGGAAGTAGAAGGGGAAAAGAAGAGAGGGAGAGAGAGAGAGAGAGAGAGAGAGAGAGAGAGAGAGA
>NW_008456303.1:0-646 GCF_000622305.1 Nannospalax galili
ATGGTTCAAATACAGAGGGCCTTCCTCAGCAAGTCAGCACCGTGAGAGAGTCTAGTGGTAACAAGCCTCCTCTGAGGGAAGTGGTGAGGGTCCTGATCTCTCCTTTGATGCTTTACTGTTCTTTCCTGGCAGTTCTGTGGTAGTGCTGAGCGCAGGACAATGACCAGGCCCAACTCCCTGGATCGATGCGGAGGGAAACGACAGCTGCACAGCCTGGTACGGGCTAGAGAAGGGAAGCAGGGAATCTAGCAAGGAAGCAGGGCCCTTCCACTCATGCTCTGTTCTCGCCTTCCAGAATCTCAAGGCCAAACAAGGACTGCGACTTTTACGGGGCTTGAGGTAGAGCAACATGCAAAGGAACATGGCGTGGGCCAAGAAGCTCCTGGCAAAGCTGAATGTCCTGGCTCAGAAGGCAATGGCTCTCCCACCCCACTTTCCTACCCCGCCTACCCTTTCCCCTAAGCTTTGGACCATTCCAGAGGTCTTTGGGTGGTGGCTTTGCACTGTGTGCTCCATTTGGCACAGTGATGGGTGAGGAAGAGAGGTCTAGAGCTCCGCAGGGATTCAGAGATTATTCAAGATCTGTTTGGATGACCTCCTTTGTTCAGTGCTGAGGCTGAACAGAATGTGTGAAGGGTGAATGGAG
>NW_008456304.1:0-644 GCF_000622305.1 Nannospalax galili
ATGAAAAGCTTAGTGCCAGGAATGGACTATCTCTTTTGGAGTTGTTGACCAGATATATCCTACAGACTCTCAAACAATACTGGCTACTGCTGCTGTACTTGGTTACTCAGCAGAGCTTGATGGTAAGACTGTATTGCTGAAGACAGTACATACCTGAGTCAGAGAATGAACAAGAAGAAATCAGATTCACACTGACCTTCAATCTTCATCTCTGCTGGCTACCTTTCATAGTACTAGAAAGTTCTATGCACGTTCTGTGTCATTTTTAACTTCAGTCTTAGGATTTCTCAGCAGAATTTCTGGTCCTGATGCATATACTTTTGCTGGTGTTTATTCCTGCACTAGATATTTTACCATATTATGTACAGTGTGGTTGAGTCTTTAGTTTTTCCATTTTTTTCTTCCTTCCTTCCTTCTTTTCCCTCCCTCCCTCCGTCCCTCTATCCCTCCCTCCCTTCCTCCTTTCTTTCCTTCCTTCTTTCTTTGTTTTTTTTTCCTTCTACCTGCTTTGTAGCTCAGGATAGGCTTGAACCCATGGCAATCCTCGTCCCTCATATCCTCCCATTCCAGTCTCATGAATGTTGGGGTTACAGGTGTGTGTCTATGTGTGTGTGTGTGTGTGTGTGTGTGTGTGTGTGTGTGTG
>NW_008456305.1:0-636 GCF_000622305.1 Nannospalax galili
CATTGAAGTTGGAGGAAAAATGAAAACGATCGCATGCTATTTAGTGACATCAAATCACAAACGTGCATGTGAAACTTGACTTGATTGGCAGAAAATAACTAGATTTGATCTACTTTAGTCACTTATGATTTTTCTTTAAAAGTTAATTAGAGTATGTTTACAGGACCAGGAATGGAGTCCCTTCTGTTGAGTAGGCCTCAAGTCCAATTACATGATTGTTGGTTACCCCCAAGTTAAAAGTGCCACTATTGCACCAATAGAGATATTTGCTGGACCAGTCATTGTTGTGGTTCATAGGTTTTACAGCTCGATAGGACGGTTTATGGTATTCTTCCTTGGTAGCTTGCTTAGCATCCTCTGATACTATGAGAGCTATACCTCAGGAAGGAGATTTGAAGTCAGCTCCAGCTCAGTTTCTCCAAGTCCTGTGTCTGAAATGAAAGTGTGTGGACTCTTCAGCAATAGGGTCTTACCTTCAGGTTCGGGAGGAAACCAAGGACTGTGGCAACAATTTTGTACTACTTGAACAACAGTTCAAAGGGAGGCTTCCCTGATCTGGCACTGGGATTTTTGTTAGAAAGCCTTCAGCCACACCACACACACACACACACACACACACACACACACACACACACA
>NW_008456306.1:0-646 GCF_000622305.1 Nannospalax galili
GGGCTTGAAGTGGTTTACTTCCTGACTCCTCATTTTGCAAATTCAAATTAGAAGCACAAGAATTGGGAAGATGGAAGTTTTGAGCATCTTTGTCTCTCAACTGCTGCCTTTGAGGAGACTCAATGCTAAGACACAAGGGGACCCTCTCCCAGCACCCAAAGCACCGTTAAATAGTATCTTCAGCAACTATGTTGATCCACAAACTTGAGGAAATACTGCCCAGGAAGTGCTGAGAACCAGGAATGGAGCAACACAGACCCTTCTAGAAACTTCCATGTATGCACTATACACTTAGACACCAAAGCTAGACACTTGGGTTCGGCCACTCAGGAAGCTCCCTCCCTTTTTAATTTCATTGAGAAGAGGTTTCTGTTTTGCTTATGTGAATCTTTCAAATTCCTCAGTCAAGTGACGTGAAATAAGGGACATGTCTAACTAGATAGGGCACGTAGCCAGTAACATGGAAATGCATGTCAGCTTTGTACCCGGGTTGCTTTGCTTTTCCAAACACATTTACCTTCTTTAAGTCTCTCGTGAACATAAAATGCTTGACACTTTTTTGGAGGGGATCTTTTTTAGACAGGGTCTCCCTATATCCCAGCTGGCCTGGAACTCGCTATGTAGACCAGGCTGGCCTCGAACTCAC
>NW_008456307.1:0-646 GCF_000622305.1 Nannospalax galili
TTGTTATACAGAAGATCGGGTTGGGTTAGAGATAGTGGGTAGTGTTTTGTGCATAGGCGCATGTGCGTGCAGGTTCAGTGCCTCTGCTTCAGCAGAACCCTGGCTGTGTTTCACACAATCCTACTGAAGTGCTTGCCTAAATTCCCCACCGCCCTGCCCCCCTTCTACACAACAGTTTCTCTCTCTGCGCTAAATCTACCAATTATTTCCTTTAAGTGTCAGTAGTACACCAGACACAACGAGATATAACCTTTCCTCAAGTTGATGCCGTTAAACCATTACTTGAAACTGAAGTCACAGTTGTCAATTGTGACTTCAGTCACTAATAACTGCTTCAGAAGTGCGAGCAGTATCTGGGCTCTTAATGCTGTGGCCCAGGGCTCCAGGAATGTCTTCACAGGTCATTTAGAACCATCCATCTGATCTGTGGTAAGATCAATCTCTCAGCCCAGTGCCTCTTTTCTCTTCCTCCTGCTGCCAGGGCCTTTATTTGTTCTCTCAGGGCCTTGTGAGGGGATGATCTTAGGCAGCCATATCGACCACTTAGCTTGTAAAGATTCAGCTCCGGGCGTCACCATGTGTTTGGATCCCAAATCCTGTCACTTGCCTGGTAGGATCCCCCGTCGTGTCCTCAACACCCCCCCCC
>NW_008456308.1:0-646 GCF_000622305.1 Nannospalax galili
CTCATGAAGCCCTTCTAGTCCTGTGCTAGACAAAGATCCAGGTAGGTAGGATCCCACTTGTTCGGGCCCCTGCTCAGAGGCACAAGCTGTGTAGCTCTGGCTGCCCAGTGGTAGGTGAAGTGGTGTGAACAGGAAGGCGGGGGCTGCCTAGGGTCCCAGCCTGGTCATCACTGGGCAGGGCAACAGGCTGAGTTTCTATCATGTGACCCTGCCAAGCTCTCCTGCATGAACTGTGGTTTCCCGTCAGACTAAGTCACATAGACGGATGAGAAGGTGGCCTTGGGGGAGGGTACGGAGTCATTCTGGGTGTTCCACTGTCACATTCTTTAGTAGACTCACTGACACTATGTGGACCCAGAAAAACACAGTGACGTAATGGGGTGGGGGGGTGAGGGGTGTCCAGCACTGGCATGTGCTGAGTCAGCTTTTGTCAGCAGCAGAGGCGATCACATACTCAGTCAACCATATCCAATCCACTTTGAGTGAGTTCAGTGGTCCCTGAGTAGGGGCTCAGAATCAGCTACTGTGAGGGAATTGGACATAGAAACACAGAAGGCCCGAGGTGCCATGAGGCCGAGCCTGGCCCACAGGCTGAACAGCCTGGTCAGGGGCAGAAAATGGAGGTCTATGAACAAGTCCCATGAGC
>NW_008456309.1:0-643 GCF_000622305.1 Nannospalax galili
AGAGAGAGAGAGAGAGAGAGAGAGAGAGAGAGAGAGAGAGAACCAACCAGTGCTGGAGTGGGCAGGTGGAGAGACAGAGACAAAGGGAGCTGGTAGGAGACAATGGGGGCCAAGTAGAGGCAAGGAGCCAGGTCCCCAGGATCTGCAGGGAGGGGCCCATTGTCCACAGGAAGCCACTGGCAAAGGTCTGGGTAAGAGGAACAAAGTTGATTGTGGGTCTGATGAAGATATGCCCAGGAGCTGTGTGGTCAGAGCGGGGCAAGAGCCTGATGGGGGTGGGTCACAACAGCCAGTGAGGATGCTGACTATGTGGAGGGAGGGAAAAGGGACAGTGGACTGGCATGTGGGATGAGCTGTGGTCTGGGTGAACATGGCCAGGCTATTCTCTGCCATTCTCCCGGGCCTTGAGGGCCCTGTTACACCGACAGAACTGCAATGTGGCACAGATAAAATCTGACCTCGGGCACATCACTGGCTCTCTGGGGAACCAGGCAGAATTGGTCCACACTATGGTTCTTGTATTTCAACACTTAATAGAGGACATGAGGAATTAAAATTTTTTCCAGTGTTGGGGCTGGATGATGGCTCAGCTGTTAAGAGCACTGGCTGCTCTTGCAGAAGACCTGAGTTCAGTTCCCAGCAC
>NW_008456310.1:0-646 GCF_000622305.1 Nannospalax galili
AATTGCTATTAAAAAGAATTTAGTAAAGAGGTTGTAAGGAATATAGGGAAAGGAAGCTTTATTTTCTTAAGGGTTTTTATTAATGTATAGTAATTGTACAAAATTGTGGATTTCATTATGATACCTTCATGCCTGTGTATGATGTGCTTTGTTGATATTCATGCAGCACCTACCAGGGCTGAAAATTCTACAGACCTAGCAGTAGGTCTCTATCTTCTACAAAGCCTATTTTTCTGTCCTGTGAACCTTGCAAGCGATTCTTAATTTTTGCTCCTCACTGAGGCAGATAGGCTAGCTAGAGTAGACAGAGTGCACAATTCTCTACTACTTGTGACAGCCTAGAGCTAGCATGAGTTAGGTATTTCCCATCCCCATTTCAGCCAGATTTGTCGAACACCCAGGCTGCAGGCTACATGCAGACAAGGATGCCTATGTGTACCCAACAGTACAAAATCATACTTTAAAATGGTACGAGGTTTTGTGAATATTTTTTGATACTCACTTGGACAATTCACAAGCCTGATCTTTGTGGATGACAACATCGTGGCATAATGTCAATAGTTTGAGCACCCTGAAGAACCCCCTGAAGTAAGATACTGGTTACCTACATTCTTATAACTGGTTTCAGATATGAGAAACAGAGTAC
>NW_008456311.1:0-646 GCF_000622305.1 Nannospalax galili
TTGCCTCCTTGACTTTTTTGTTTTTGATTGTTACAAAAGTGTAGTTTTTACTTAATTCTGTTTTTCGTTGACAAAGTACAATTGTGTATATCTGTGGGGTGTACTGTGTGATGATCAAGTCAGTCTAATTTTCTTATCTGCCATTTCTTTGTGGTGAGAGTTAAATCCCCTCCTGCCTCCTTGACTTTGAATTTAAATGAAGAGCACTCAAGATTCAGGCCTAAGCCCCTGCTAAAGCACAGTCCCTCAGCTCCATTCAAAAGGGTCTCCTTCCTGCCCTGCTCCAACCCCCCACCTAACTCAAGACCTCTGTACATATTCTGTAGGAAAGTTTCTACCCCCCCTAAACACGAATTTCTGTCACATCTTAATGCATTCATCACTTTGGTATGCCTTCGCCTACTTACCTGACTAGATCAAATCCCCACATTACGTGTTTTCTTAGTGTGCTGTTATTATCCAAGTAATAAACATGATAGCAAATTGCAGCTTAAAACTGTATTTATTAGCTGAGCTACATAGTGAGTTCCAGGCCAGCCAGGACTACACACTGAGACCCTGCCTCAAAAAAAATGTTGGTCCTGGTAGTGGCACACCTTTAGTCCCAGCAGTGGGGAGGCAGAGGCAGGCAGGTATCTGTGAGTTT
>NW_008456312.1:0-646 GCF_000622305.1 Nannospalax galili
ACAGGTTTGCCTCAGCCGGATGTTTTTGGTGCGTTTGCAGCGCGCATGTGCAGGTTGCTCAGGCCGCACTTCCTCCTACACCCTTTGTAAGCTTTTATAGAAAATCATAGTCAAAGTATCTACCCAGGTATGCATTGCTCCTAATTGCTGGTGTCTGCTGTTATCAAGCAGTGAACTGACTTCCTTGAAAATTGACGTAAAAAGATGTCAGTCTACTGCACATCACGTCATAGTTCATATACAAAGCAGAAGGACCATCTATGCTTTGAGTGTCATTGCCCAGAACAGTAGGCTCATCCGTTTCAGCTGCTTCTTGACTACGAATTAGAGTCAGAGAACACACAACATACTCAGAAAGATCAGGATGCTACTTGCCTCCCTAGACATTCTGTCTTTCCTTCCTCAACAAGAAACTCAACTTCACGCCCCTTGATTTGCACTTAAGGTATAAGTTGTACGAGAAGTTTTTGTCACTCTTGTACCTGACCATTACAAACAAAAGGTTTGAGTGTGACTTGGTGGACAATCAGAATAGCAAAAGATGACCCCATGGCTGTTCCAGCTTCATAACAAAGCAATCCAGGTCAGCGACAGAGAAGGCAAACCATCAACCACGCAGCAACATGAGGAGGGACATCTTAGATCT
>NW_008456313.1:0-647 GCF_000622305.1 Nannospalax galili
TATATATATATGTATATATATATATATATATAATTTTATGTGTGTTAGTGTATTGCCTGCATGTGTATAAGTGAACCTGTGTCATGCAATACCTATAGAGGTCAGAAAAGGATATCGAATTCCCCTGGACTCAAGTTACGGATGGTTGTTAGCCACCATGTGGGTGCTAGGAATCGAAGCTAGGTCCTCCGTAAGAGCAGCCAGTGCTCATAACTGCTGAGCCATCTCTCCAGTCTGCAGCTTAGATCTAAGGTGAGAAAGTATCCCCTTTCCCCACACATGAAGGCTGGTGGCCTCATGTTCTTTAAGCACATTGATTCTCCTCCATCTTTTGATACTCGGTGTTTCCGTGTTAAGGACTCAGGTTGGTTGAGATGTGAGAGTGGCCAACTGATGGGAAGAGGCCTTTGCAGGAATCAACGGTACCACAGAGGGCAGTCTTCTCTCTGTTGACGACAGAGTGTTACTGCAAACTCTTCATCACAAGCAAAAGCTCTGACCCCACTGAGGACCACTGACACTAGTCACAAGGTTGGAGTCAGCTTTGTGGGGAAAGCAGGGAAGAAGTGAATGCCCAGCTGCTCTGCTCAAAGAGTTCTTCCCACCCCGAAGTCCTGAAGAGTATCCACCACGCGTTCATCTAGAAT
>NW_008456314.1:0-646 GCF_000622305.1 Nannospalax galili
CACATGGCAGCTAACAACTGTCCATAACTCCAGTTCCAGGGGATCTGATGATGGCCTCTTCCATCCTCCACAGACACTGCACAACATGGATGCATGTGCATACATGCAGGAAATACGCTTATATACATAAAATCAAAAAAAAATTTTTTAAAAAGAGAATGCCTCACAGATATGCTTATAGGTCAATCTGATAGAAGAATTTCCCCAGTTGAGGGTCTCCCTTCCCAGGTACGTCAAGTTAGTAACTGAAGCTGTCCAGCACATCAACCAGCCACCCAACCAACCAAAGAAGCAAAATGAACAAAACAACCACTGATGACTCAGGCAAATGCTGAGATGATTCAATAAAAAACTAGTGAGTCAGTAAAAGACTAGTGAGGATCTAGCAAAACAATAAAGTAAAATAAAACATAGACAATATATAGACATACATAATCATACACGGAAATAAACTATTTCAAAAGTATCAAATGCCCACTGATGGGCCCATGCTGACTCAGTAAAATGTGAGCTAGTAACTCATAAGATAACCAGCAACAACTCGAAAAAAAAAAAAATCCAACCATGTTTCAGTTAAATGCCCCAACAATGACATCAAAAATAACCAAATATGACCCAGCAAAAACCCCAGTAATGACTCACCAAA
>NW_008456315.1:0-647 GCF_000622305.1 Nannospalax galili
TGTCACATCCCTAGACAAATGTAATTTCTTACTGTATGCTAAATATGGATCATTATATTTACAGGCAAGGATACCTGTCACCACTCATCAAAGAACCTTCTTTTTGCAACAGATGGGGGCTATTAGAGTTCCACAACTGGTCACACACAGAATAGGTGTCTGTGAGATGCCCAGCCCTATGGGACACATCAACAATGGAACCTCTACTCCTAAGGCTCATGGAACATAGTGGACATAGTCGGGGGTAGAGAGAACACCAGTGCATCAACTCCCATCAGCAAAGCTGCCTCAGGTAACAGAAAGCCATTAAAACAGAAGCCCAAACCTAGCAGAGCGTAGAAAATAAGAGATTATGGAGTACATGTCTCTGAATAGGAAGGACTCCTATATTAAGCCTCACCCAACCAGAGCTCAGGGACCATTTCAGAAGAGGGGGCAGAAAAATTGTAAGAGCCAGAGGTGGTGCATGATCATAAGAAAACGGGCTTCTGGGAACTTGCTCATATGAACTTATAGCAATGGTGACAGCATGCTCAAGACCCATGCAAATTCAATCAGACAAAAAAAAAAAAAAACCAAACCAAAACAAAACAAAACAAAAAACCAGCATAGAACTGGGAAAATGAGCAGGAGGCTCCAACCTTAGC
>NW_008456316.1:0-647 GCF_000622305.1 Nannospalax galili
TCTGGCCTCTCTGTGCATCCAGATTCACAGTGTGGACTCTTTAGGCACATGTGGTGCCAGCGATGTGCTTCCTGGCTTTGGGGCCACAGAAGGCAGGCAGAGGGGGTCCCTGTGGAGTGCAGACAGCTCTGACCTCCACACTTTGCCAGGGCTTTGAGCGAGGGGCTTCTGCACTTGGTAGTTTTGGGCTGGCACAAATGCGGGGGAGCTGGGTGAACAGGTGTTGATGGTGCCAGGGTGTTGAACAGGTGTTGATGGTGCCAGGGTGTTGCCCCCTTGCACAGATGGGTACAAGCTGTGCTGTGAGCCTGTATTGCCCCTTAGCACTGTTTGGAGGAATCAGAATGAGAGGAGCCACTGCTGCCAGGCAATGTTACCAGTGCTGTGCTTGAGTGCTGTGTTCCCAGAGCCCGCCCCTTCCCTCCTTTCTCCCTCTGTCTCCTGCACATGTGCGAATGTTATAAACACGGAATACTATAATGCTGAACTTAGAGGAGACTCGGGTCTGTCTTTAGTGGTTCTTACTGGAAAGCACAAATGGGAACCCTAAGCTTCTAATTTGTTTGCAAGGATTTAGATTTTTAACACGAAATAGCAGTCGCCTTTCCCTTAATTAAATCCCATGCAGCACTGGCTGTGGGATCAAT
>NW_008456317.1:0-647 GCF_000622305.1 Nannospalax galili
CTCCTTCAGTCATGAGCATCTATAATTGCTTCTCTTCACACTTACGGGTTATCAGTGGGAAGCATGGTGACTTGTTATTTCTAGTGAGAACGTTGGACCCTAGGATATTGCCAGTTGGAGGCAGTATGCCTGATGTCACGGTTTTCTGTACCACAGAAATTGCAGGAATCTGTTTTCCTTGGGTTGATTGCATGTCAGCAGACTAGTGCCAATGATCCTTTGTGGGGTGTTATTTTAACAACGTGGGGGTGTTTTGTGGGATGAGTGTTTGCCACCTGGCTCTTAGGAAACCACCAACTATGTTAATACAAGGGGCAGATGATGTGCGAGCTATGATTTGCATAGGCAGCATAAAGGAACAGAGTACCTTGGGTAGCAAGCAGAGCCCTTCATTTCTGTCACATGTTTAAGAAGGACAGTGACTTCTGGGAAGCTGTGACGGGGGCCAGACGCCATCTCACAGCTTCTCAGCTTGCTCGGTCAAGTCCAGGCTGCATCACCTGGCTTTCCTTCTCTGAGTTTTCTACCTGGGCGTGCTATCTGGTTACCCCGGATCTTGGTGTGCTTTCTTCCAGAAGCAGATGTTGGTAGTTTGTGTGGAACATGGTTCCTGTAAACGCTGGTGAAGAATGTGAGGAAATGGAGCA
>NW_008456318.1:0-647 GCF_000622305.1 Nannospalax galili
GGCCTGCGACCTCCCAGCCCTTTGCTCTTGGCTGTTACAATACTAGGCATGAGTTCCCTCCTAGACAGCGGGCCTCAGTGCCAGCTAAAAAGCAGTAGGTCGCCCCCGTAGTCTTCATGCCACTGTTGCATGGACACAACTTGTCGTGCAGGCTGTCATTGAAGCTTGTGTGGTTCACAGCTTGGTAAGATTGTTGATGGCTTTTCTCCCTCAGCAGGGGCTGCAGCACCTTACAGCGCTATGAAATCTTGCCTGCAGAGAGGGAACTTCCAACTAAGATCCAGCTTGGTTTGTCAATGTCCTGCAACCTAAGCGTGTGGTGACTTCAGCAAAAGAGTCTTATGTAGTTCTGGTGGTCAATAAAGGGCACTGGCAAGAGCCTGCAATGTTTTGGGAGTCTGTGGGGCTCTCTGAGTAACAGTTCTTAGGGATCCATCCCTCCTCTGGTTACTGGGGTTTTTATTAAGAACCTTGTGTTTCTGGGTGAAGCGTTTTCCGCCCATACAGAGTGCCGCTATTCAAACCTTTACAACAATTGAAGTTTTCAATAGACTTACAAAATGGTAGGTTTCCACAGGGCATTTTCGACCATTCTTAGTTCTGGTTAACGCTTTCCCCACCCTGTCCTGTCCTCGATACCTACCCCC
>NW_008456319.1:0-647 GCF_000622305.1 Nannospalax galili
TAGATCATTTAGAAGGAAGAGGTTAATTCTGAATAAACTAGTTTCAGAGTCAGATTTTTTCCAAACCAAACAAAATTTCAAATGGATCAAAATGATAAAACAAACATCATTTTCAACACAAAATTTAAAATATCTAATTCTCCAGATCTCCAACTCCAAGCATTAGAGGCCAAAATTCCAACAACTTGCCTTTGCTTTAGTCAAAAGATAGAGATAAAGGTGAAAGAAAAGACATTTTTGACAATACCTTACCCCCTTCCCCCAAAATTCCAGAAACCCTTTTAATAATGCCACCCAGTCTGTGCATGTTTCAGTGGGTGAACCACATATATAAACATGTTGAATGGGAACAAAGTATATGGAGTAAGGTGTCTGCACTTGACAGATACATTGGAAAGGAATCCGGCCCCATGTCAGGTGTCTGAGTCTCTTCCTGAAGACAGTAGAAGAAGTAGAAGAGATTAAGATCAAAGTGAGTAGACGAAAAGACTAATGCTCTGAGCTAAAGTAAAAATGTAAAAGGAATTGTATATAATACATAAACACATTCCTACATTTAATGAGCTTAAAACTTTGTTATGATAGAAGATCCCTTTAAAAGAGGGGGCTGGAGAGATGGTTCAGCGGTTAAGAGCACTGACTGCTCT
>NW_008456320.1:0-646 GCF_000622305.1 Nannospalax galili
GCTGGGGTTTCAGGGAGACCCTGTCTCAAAAAGACCAAAAAAAAAAAAAAAGACAGAAAAAGGAATTCTTTAAAATTTTCCCCTATGCACTTTGATAAATGACACCTATCATGTTGGAAGTCTTGTTAAATTTCAGACTAACAACATGTTTGCTATGGTCATGATAGATACAGAGGGGGAAATATCAGAAACTAGGGAACAGGGGCTGTAGCCCACCCCAGCTGAACTCCCCCCATGCCTATTCTTGCTGAAAGAGTACAAGTTTCATTCAGAGTCCTCTGTCTGGGGACAAATCATGTCCTTAAACAGAAAGGAAAGGCTCAACTGTACTCTGTCAGTCCTCCAGGTTTTGAATTAAATATCAGTTTCAGATGCAGGTCTGGTGGTTGAGACATAGACATCTACCAGGGCATCTGGGAAAGGCCTATTTGGTTCCTGAGAAGAAAGAACAAAATATGATCTATTGGTTTAATGGAATGTTATGTGATTGTGAAAAGGAAGTGTACATAATGTGTGAGCTTGAAAACATGGGAAGGGAGGGAAACTAGACACACAAGCCCACAGTCCACACAATTCTATGTCCATAAATGGCACGTCTATGAAGACCACAAGAAGGGCAGTGACTGCTAGGTTTCGGGGTGAGGTC
>NW_008456321.1:0-647 GCF_000622305.1 Nannospalax galili
TACAATTATTTCACAGAGGAAAGTCAAGCAGTTAGAGCCTTACATTTGGTTAAATCAAATCCCACACTCATGACCCTGTGCCTGGTGCCCTGGGTGTGCTGGCTGACCTGCACTTTCCTGAAACAGCAGATGGAGAAGAGGGGAGACCTCTCACTGACCTCTAAAACCACGACAGACCTCTGTCTGCACTACCTTTCCAAGAGTCTCCCAACTCAGCTCCTGGGAACCAAGCTCAGGGGCCTCTGCTCATTAGCTGCTGAGGGGATTTGGGGAAGGAGGAGTCTGTTCAGTGAAAGAGATCTCTGGAAGCAGGGGTTAGATGAGGCTGTCGTCACCACTTTCATGAAGATGGGTTTCCTTCAAAAGCATCCCAGTCCTTGTAGCTACAGCTTTGCTCATCTGTGTCTCCAAGAGTTCTTTGCAGCAATGTCCTTTGTCTTGGGAAATAAGGTGAGGAGTGATTTTGAAAACTACAGAATTGAGCAAGGATGGATAGAAGTGTTTGGAAGGCCTGACTTGTTTGAGACACCAACCATGCACTTCTTATTTGGCCTTTTGAATAAACAGAGGGTGAAAAAGATAGAGTTTTTCCCCTGCAGGATGCCTTGGGAAAAGAGGGAGCTACTGTGGAAGGTCTTTGCAGAGGC
>NW_008456322.1:0-646 GCF_000622305.1 Nannospalax galili
TAAAAATTTAAAAACAATTTTAAAAGGAAGGAGTGAAGCTGGAGTGATGACTTAGCAATTAAGAGCAGTTACTGCTCTCGTAAAGAACCTGAGTTGGTACTTAGCACCCATGGCAGGCCACTAACAACTGCCTGTAACTCCAGGGATCTTATAAATTCATCTGGCCTCTAAGAGTACTCACACACACGCATACACTAAAATAGATACACACATATACACATAAATAAAAATAAAAATAGATATTTAATAAAAGGAAGAAGCAAAGGTAAAGAAACAGTTTGATACAGATTTCCATACAAGTATTAAATGACAGTACATACATTAAGAATGGTATATACCCAAGAAGTGAGTGCCGACTTTTCAAAAGAGATGCCATATACACACCATTTTGGTGACTTCTGAAATTACATTGTTTGACGGATTTCTAAGAGACTTCTTTGATAGTTTTAAGCCAAGTGGTGTGGTGGCACATGTCTGTAATCTCAGCGTTTCACAGGCTAAAACAAGAGAGTCAGAAGTTCAAGGCCAGCCTGGGCTATATGAGGCCTCATCTCAGAAACAAAACAAACAAACAAACAAAAAAGCAGAACAAAAATCATCTTTTTTTTTTTTTTGTCTTTTTGAGACAGGGTCTCCCTGTAGCCCC
>NW_008456323.1:0-647 GCF_000622305.1 Nannospalax galili
CTGCCTCCCAAGTGCTGGGATTAAAGGCATGCGCCACCACGCCTGGCCCTTCTTTTCTTTTTTAAGTGCCTCAAATACACATTTGTATTTGCTGTAATCAAATAATACCTAGTGACTTAATTTTTTTTCATAATTTAGATCTGCTATATTCTACAAGGAAGTAGCTAGGATGGTTCACATTGCAAGTGAAAATGATTTCATTAAAGGAAAGCTAGGAACCAGCTTCTATTCTGAATCTACTCTGCTATTTGTCAACTTGTCAGCCCTGAGATCTCCGAAGAATATGAGCCTTGTTTTCTTGTCTATGGAATGGCAGCGTGGCCAACTATGCCATGTTTATCATTACTAAGCAGTGAGAATGAGGGTTAGATGTAGTAAAAATGAAATAGAGCCAGCATCACCTACACTTTATTTAAAAGCCAACCCTAGAAAATATTAGTTCTATAAAAGCAGAAACTATTCATGACTGGCTATATCCCTGTCACTTAGCACATTGTGACCACTCAGTTAATTAACGGGTGAATAATAATATTTCACATCTACTCAAAACAAACTTAATACCATCTCCTATGAATAGGTAAGTAGGCAGACAGACCTGTTGGCAGACAGATTGATTGTCTGACTCACTCTTAAGCCTCACAGTAGTG
>NW_008456324.1:0-647 GCF_000622305.1 Nannospalax galili
TGTGATACCAAAGGTTAAGTTATGTGCTACGGGTGTTGTGGCTGTCACTGGTGGGTTTAAGCACCATTTGGAATGATTTTTGTTTCCTAGTTCTTGACCAGTTCCACCATTTGGTATCCGGTTGAATCCAATTACTTGTAGGGATAGTGTGGGTCTGCTGTTGAACGAGAAACCCACCCACTCACCGCACATGTGTTTCCATATCATATAATGAAAAATACATTGTAGCTTGAAGCCTCTGATAAACGATGGTAAATTTTTCTCAACATCGGAATTTTTATAATGTCTGATAAATGTCTTTCATAATTCACCGAAGCTTTCTGAGTACAGGAGAACATCCATTATAAAGCGGAGATGTGAGTTTCCCCTGCGTGTGCCTCCTGACAAGACCCACCTCTGCTTTGCTGTTTGAGTTGAGCTGTTTTGTTGTCTCTGCCCAGTGTGCACCGCTAATACTCTGAAGGAGCTGTGACCTGCTTTCCCTCGATACTTGGACACAATTTGTCCTGTCTCTTTCACCCTCGGAGAGCCACACAGCTGGTCTGCTGGATAGCCAGTATCATTTTTATGATAAATGAAGGCTTTTCTTAAAGTGCAGTATCTTCCTGCTGTAGTGTGCGACTGCGTCCTCCAAGGACAATACCGTC
>NW_008456325.1:0-647 GCF_000622305.1 Nannospalax galili
GAGGAAACCAAGGCACAGAGAGGTAACCTGCCTACCTCACACAGCTAATCAGTGGTGAGATGAGTCATGGAAATCAGCCCTGTCTGAATTACAGAGGGTCCCCAGCTGAGGATGCTCTGTGGCTGGGGGAAGATCTCAAAATAGAGAACCAAAGGGCTGGGAAGAAGCACAGAGGAGGAGCGCCTGTACCCAATGGTGGCAGAGACTGAGGGAGGCTTCCTGGAGGAGGTGCTTATAGAACTGAATCTTGATAGACAAATCAAAGAACACTGGGTGGCAGAGGATGTAGGAAGAGGAGACATCGCACGCGTGAGAACACCGAAAGATGGGTGGGAGTCAGGGTGTGTGAGGGAGAGCACGCATTCGCTTAGTGTTCCCTTGAGAAATGTTTGTTCACATTTTGATGGGTGAAGAACCAGTTATGAGTTCTTTTGTTTGCTGTTGACGATCGCCCCTCCAGTGCACAGACACTCACAAATACACCCTGCCACACCAGTCATCTGGTTTCACACTAAAGAGGTCACAGGAGTGTGGATTGTCTGGCTAAAGATAAAATACACCGAGTCTATTGCGCCACCTCAGCCACTTTGCCATCTTCCCTTCCTGGGAGAGAAGCAAAGGGTCAGTTATGCATGGTCACCCAAGGT
>NW_008456326.1:0-647 GCF_000622305.1 Nannospalax galili
CACCCACCCTCACACCTGTACCCGTCCCACACCCAGCCTCACACCTGTACCTGTTATTCCTCCAATCCTTGAAGCATTGGTAATGGAGAAAAATAGCAACGTCCCCATTATTACTGAAAAGAAAATGACAATGTGTTTTAAATCATGCTGTCTGGGTTCCAACACCACTGATAAATTTATCACTTCCTCATATTAAAAATTTGAGGGGAGGGGATGGAGAAATGGCTCAGTAGTTAAGAGCACTGGTTGCTCTTGCAAAGGACTGGGATTTGATTCTCAGTACCTATATGGTGGCTAACAACCATCCATAACTCAGTTCCAGGGGATCTGACCCCCTCTTCTGACCTCTGCAGGTATTGTATGACAGGGGTGCACTTGCATACATACAAGGACTACATTCATATAGCCATAAAAATAAATAAAATGTTAATTTTTTGTTTCATTTTTTATTTTATGTATATGACTGTTTTACCTGCACATATGTAGGTGTACCACATGTGTGCAGTGTTCATGGAGACCAAAAGAGGGAATCAGATCCCCTAGAACTGGAGTTATGGATAGTTGTGAGCCACCATGTGTGTGCTGGGAACTCAACTCAGGTCCTCTTCAAGAGCAGCCAGTGCTCTTAACTGCTGAGACATCTCTCC
>NW_008456327.1:0-647 GCF_000622305.1 Nannospalax galili
AGCAAACTAGAAGAATAAACATGAAGCTATTTACACAATTTGTTTCTGAATGTGAAATTTTACAATCAAGTGTGGATGATTACTTTTAAAATCTGGAGAGGTTAGGGAGTAAAATTCCCATTTGTCCCTGTCAGCCAATCAACAAGGAAACAGGGAACAAACGAATAACCAAAGCCATATAAAATGACAAAATGAGAAATAATACCAAAGAATAGAAGTGCAAGTAAAAGACACACAGAAAAAAGCTCAGCAAAGCTAAACAATGGGATTTCTCACAAGGAATACACAAGATTGGAAATGTTAACAGCTTAATGCAGGGATTACAGGAATATGTGATCCTACCACTGCTAAACACAAAGAGTATTCCAGAAACAGCTCCAATGAAATGCTATCAAATTCTTAAGAGTATCATGCTATCCTCTTAGAGAGCTATTTAAGTCTCTATTCAATCGACTGCTCACTTCAACTGAAACATCTCACAGAAGCAGGTATGCTGCACTATGCTGCCACCTGCAGAGCAGATGGAACACTAAAAACCATGGCTGAGAATGTTTGGCTATGTTAAATGCGTCAAGGCAAATGAAAAAGAAACTAAAATTAGTGGCATAATACTGGGAGAAGAAAAACAGATACTGGACAAGAGATGA
>NW_008456328.1:0-647 GCF_000622305.1 Nannospalax galili
GGGGGGGGCATTTCTGCTCTTGCACTATTGTGTGTCCACATGGGTGGTGCAAGCCTGGGTCAGGTGGTGACATTGACAGGTGGTCAGAGACAATCCTCTTCCACACCATCATGCCCCCTGTGCAAGAGGTTAGGGCCACCTTAAGACAAAGGGAAAGCCCTCCTTGTCCAGGGTGATCTGTCTCAGAGAGGATGCCCCTTGCTGCAGTGGAATTAGCACTGCATTAATATGGCCTTTACACCATTAATATCTCCACAGCTGTGGTTTTAAATGGGTGAAGTGGTGTGATGATCATGTGCTCATGCTGAGGCAGGAGAGAGATGGGCTCAACTGCAGCTCTACTCCACCCCTAAGAGACCCGGGCAGTCAAGTGACAGCCTCACAGAGGGCCGCTCTGTGCTGGGGAACTTGGAGATCCAACTGCCAGGGAGGGAGAGAGCATTGTCCTAGATGAATAACGGTCGTGGGAGAACTCGTTAAAGTCAACCACATGAAGAACCCCAAACACCAAACATTAAGAAAATAAACAACCCAGTTAAAGAACGGGCTTTGGAACTGAACAGAAAATTCTCAAAAGAAGAAATGCACGTGGCCAGAAACGCCTCAAAAAGTGCTCGATATCCTTCGCCATCAGGGAAATGCAAATT
>NW_008456329.1:0-647 GCF_000622305.1 Nannospalax galili
CTTAGTTACCCACCAGAACTTGATGCTAAGCTTCTATTGCTTCAGACACTACACATATAAATTACAGAACAAACAAGGAGAAATCAAGCTAGTGATGGTTTCAAATCTTCTACTTGCTATCTTTCACATTCTTGGAATGTGTTATGCAGGCTACCTGGAAAGAAAACTAATCATCAGCCTTACCCAGTTATGAATGTTGTGAACTACAACAACCAGCCTGGCAAGATATTCCCATTGCTGTAACAGTAGCATGATTATTATGGGACTAATCAATCATTTTCCACTTGGATTTGAAGTCTGCTTAATGGGATGGAGCCCATATCCAACACTGAGATCAGGTCAAGGAACAAGTGCCTAAATAGGCCACAGGGCATAATACTAAGGGAGCTTATTACTAATATTCTACAATAGTAGGTATAGTATTTAACTGACTCTTACTGACATTTTTTGTTTTAATGAAATTTTTGTGTATTTATACAGAATATCTCAAAGTATCTTAATCATCTTTATACCCCCATTTCCACTGGCACTCTCCCATAGCTCCCCCACTAGAACCATATAATCTGTCATCCATGTTAAGGCCCACTGTGTCAAGCCAGTGTCCCCAGATGTTCCCCAGTGCAAGTCCATCCACTGAGGTCTAGTCA
>NW_008456330.1:0-647 GCF_000622305.1 Nannospalax galili
AGACACATACCTCTACTTCTTACCTGAGGTGCATCAGTGTTTACAAGAGCAAATGCTTCTCAATATATATCTCTGATTGATTTTTCAGATCTTTGCAATGGTTGTTTTTGACAGTGTTTCCCAGTGTTGTGTGTGTGGGACCAATCTCTTCACTTCACTGTGACCAAAGTCAATAAACGTCATTTTTTTATGGTTATGACAGCTTGGAATTGGCCTTCTATCTCAGAAAGTCAGAAAGGTACAAGGTTGTGTTCTATCATGTTGGATTGGGATTGGGTTTTGTGGCTATCCCTGGTCACTTCCAATGGCCAGAGACACTCAATGTTAGGGTTGGCCCAGCCTGAGTCCCAGGCCTACACCAGACTCTGAGGAGGTTGGTAGATACTCCTAATTCCTAAGCAGAGGGTACAGAGGAGTGTCCTCCAGAAGGAAAAAGGGATGATTCCCTATAGAGTGTCTCATGATGCATGGCAGATACACTGTTCACTAAAGTATCCTTCAGAGTCCTGATGCCCAGTGTGCCACCATTATATCCTGGGCCAGTTACCAGCACCCACACTGCCTGTCACCTTCACAGAGGTTGTGTAACCAGCTTTGATGACTTCTTAATGATAGCACAGAGACCATCTCCCCAATGATTCAAGGCA
>NW_008456331.1:0-647 GCF_000622305.1 Nannospalax galili
AAAAAATCAACAAATTAAAAAAATTATATTTGAGGAGGGAGCATAAAAATTTACATCATGTTAATTAGGTGAGGTGATAAACAGTACCACTGAAATCTACCCGATGACTTTATGGACATACACAGATGTCAAGAATCTGAGTGCAACTGATTATGACCAGTAATAATCAGATACATACAGATGAGAGACGTAAGTGCCAACCTCTCAGTGTCATCAGCAAAAGCAATGAGTGTTTCTGTAAGAAACAGTATATTTTACTCTCCTTTTCATTCAGTCCAGGACCCCAGCCATGCATGGAAGGGTGCCATCCACATCCAGAAGTCGTCTTAAAACCTCTCTCCAAATGCCATCCCCCAAGGTTTGTTTCCTAGGTGATTCTGAATCCAGGCACGTTGACACCAAAGATTAAGCAGCTCTTGGAGTAAGATCGCACTGTGCAGATCACTGATTTCTGGTAAGATAAGTTCATGATCGTCTGATCCTTTTGCTTAGCACTGATTCTTTGTATCTACATAAATTCTGGTGTTAGCTGTACAGGTTTCACCAAAAAGATGAAAGCAAAGTAAATCCAAATCAAAAGAGACTTGTGTTTTATTGATATTGAATTAAACTGCTGCTTCTCAGTACTAAGAATTTTGCATTTTTTT
>NW_008456332.1:0-647 GCF_000622305.1 Nannospalax galili
TTGAGGGAAACAGGAACATGCACTGTTCCAGCCTGGAGCACAGCAAAGGTAACGGTGGTTTGTTTGGCACTGCTGGTTCCTCTGGTGCCATTAGAATGATATAAACAAGCGGAACATAAGCTTCATGTGCCCGTCAATCAATTAAATTAAGGTTTGCTGCTTCGGTTTCATCTTAATGTTACTCTATTTATATAAATTGGAAATTGTGAATTGTGAAAATTATGCTGGCCATCTGGAATATTTTGTACTTAATCCTTACCACATCTGTCTGCTTCCTGCATTCGGATGGAAGAGCATTAAGAGGGAACTATTTTTTAAAGCCCTTCAGGTTATGCGCAAATTACATTTGTCAAAAATCATTAAAATGTACACAAAGTATATGTATGTTTATATTGTATACTTTTTATTGCATTTGTTTATTAATTCATTATGGGGTACTGCATGTGTGGAGGAGACAGGAAAACCTGCAGGAGTCAGTTCTCTCCTGCTATGTGGGTCCCTGGCATCAAACTTTGTTCTTCAGGCTTGGCAGCTGATGCCTTCATGCACTGAGCCATCTCACTGGCTTTACATGTTCTTTTTGAGGTAAATAAATTGATAAAAGTATATTATATATTTGACATCAATATTTATTGTCAAATTATTGC
>NW_008456333.1:0-647 GCF_000622305.1 Nannospalax galili
ATGGTGACACCACAAAGCAGGGCTGCAGCCAGGTGATCCTGCTGAGACTGAATTTGTATCAAAGGGGAATCCTTTAGGTTTCTGATTTTCCCAGACTCCTGAAAGATTTACGTGGGTGTCTCTCTGTTGAGTTTCCAACCTGGACTCACCCTTCTTCCTGAAGTGCAACTGACAGCATGGGAACACACCATTATACTCATCTGCATATGGAGGGGGTTTGTACCCCTACATTTGGGTCCATTGCCCTAGGCAGCCCATCCCATCTGCCCCCTTTCAATAAACAATTGTTGCTAATCTGTGATCTCATCTGATCATTAAAATCTTATGGACCTTCTGGGCTTGGTTTACCGGTACAACATTGTAACTTTTGGATTGGGTACCCTATGAGAGAACACAATCCATGTTCTGTCAGTATTCTCAATACACTCATTGGTTCACTTTGCTCAAACGAAAGAAAGCTGGTCAGCTCTTGCTCCACTCTAAAAGGTGTTTGTGCATGTGTGTTAGTGAAAGAACAAAAAGGCACTCTACTTATACCACTGAACATTGCCTGACTTCAAGGTCTATCCTTTTTGACAGAAGTAGAGAGATGTCAAAGGGCAAAAAGTACTCCTCTGACACTATGGTTTTACCATACATACATATAC
>NW_008456334.1:0-647 GCF_000622305.1 Nannospalax galili
CTGGCTTCCTGAATCCAGGGAGCACATTCCTTGCCTGTTGCAGGTCTGGCTGACTCTTATTTCTAAACTTTAATCCTTCCTTTTTCTGCCCTCTAAATCTAACAGGGACCAAGGCACTTATTCTCTGTAACTTCTGTCTCCCACTCCATCGTTTCTCTGGGAAAGCTCTTGGCTGCAAGGACATGCCCCTGGGGGCTGCCCACATGCAGTGATTTGGTCTATATGGTGCCACAGAAACCTGAACCCGTATCCCAATCTAGAACAGCTCCAAAGGGCCGGCCATCCCAACTCCAGCCCCCAACAGTGCCCAACAGCCCCCTCCAGTCCCCTCCAGCCTCCAATGCAGCTATATGTCAGCCAAGCTCCTCCCTGTCCAGACCTGCTCCTCTTATTCCCTTGAAGGCAATCCTGAAAACCTCTTTAATAAACCTCCCGCCCCTCAGAATCTGTTTCCTATAGAACCTTCTCAGGACGGGGGATGTAGCTCTGAAGTCCGCACTTTCCTAGCACAGAGAATACCTTGGATTCCATCTCTAGCACAAAGCAAAACAAAGCTACCCACCTTGAAGTGCTGTGCAATTGTAGAGCGCCAACCTGACCTGACAGCTGCGTTCTTGGTTGTAATGGCTGTTTTGCTCACCAGGTCA
>NW_008456335.1:0-647 GCF_000622305.1 Nannospalax galili
CTCAGCATGCTGTCCACCCCAGGGAAGGAGGCTCAGGCTCAAGGTTTGCAGCTGTGTTCTCTGTTGAGTCAGCTTCAGCTCAGTCCTAGGACTGTGATGTGAGAGCCCAAAGGAATACCAGCATTCGTCTTGGTGACATGGTGGAAATCGTCCTTTGGTGTCTAGCCAGCCCTCTTCCTGGCTACTAGAGGCAGAGCAGAAACTGGGAACTTCTTGAGGTCCTCCATCAACTCCCAAAGACATTCCTTCCCAAAGGTTTTGGGATTTAGACCCCTTTACATTCTTAAAAATTATTCAGCCGCCCCCATGATAAACTTTTGTTGTGCGTGAGTGCATACACATGAACTACAGCAGTGATTTGATTACAAAAGAAGCAATCAGTGATCGTGCAGCTGCTGTCCATGTTGCAAGTCTATCGCGTGTCCGGCTTAGTAGAGGACATTGGACTTCCCATATCAGCTTTGCAGTCTGTCTTTTGAAATATTATTTTGGTTCAAGCATAAGAAAAAATTCTGACCTTACACACTTATAAATATGTGCCTTGGAAAAAGAAAATGTTTTACAGTCCTTTTCTGGTGACTGGGTGTCTTTTTGTTTGATGCCACCTCATGCCTGCACGAATCATTTCTTCAAGATGAGTTTCAAGG
>NW_008456336.1:0-647 GCF_000622305.1 Nannospalax galili
GGCGAGTCCTCGGCCAGCTTCGAGTAGTTGGCGTTCATCTGCGCCGCGTAGTAGTGCTCTGAACTCGAGTGGCTGGTGCAGGATGAGCAGTCGTCCATGGGGTCCGAGCCATTGCTGCTACGAGTCCGTGGGGTGTAGAAGTCGGGGCTACCGGTGTCGTTCTCTGAGCCCAGGAGTTTGCCCTGGGACTCCAAGCTGGAGCTTCGATGCCTAAAGTGCAGTGCGAGGCTGTGCAGTCTCGTGGGACTGATGTCCACCGACCTGGGGGGAGATGCAGGATTGGTCTTGGAGTCCTTGGGGACCCGCAGGAGTGAAGCATAAAGCGCTCAAAGGCTCGGGACCTCCAGTAAGCCAGTGGGAGAGTACGAAGAATAATTCTAGCACGATTGCCCTGCTAACCCAAGTACGTCCCTGGATCCCAGGTGAGGAAGGGATCCAAATAAGAATCCCTGGAGGTGGAGCCAGGGTTCCCAGTGGGAAGAGGAAGTGAAGCTGCTAGGATGTGGTTTTCTCCGGAAAGTATAGTAGGTCAATATCCTGAGGTGTTTTTGTTTTTGTTTTTAAAGAAAATGCTATAGCTAGGAGCAAGAGAATCAGTATTCTAAGTATTACATTAGCCCCTTTAAAATGTCAATTGTGGGGGGGGG
>NW_008456337.1:0-647 GCF_000622305.1 Nannospalax galili
TGGTGGAAACATTAAGTAGGCAGATACAGCCAAAGAGAAATCTCAGCTATAGGCATTGGATGCTCTCTGATGGCATTCTTAGCCTTTTGATTGGTGGAAACTGTTCTATATTAATACATTCTTTTAGTCACCAAATGTTAATTCAGAAACAGAGGTGGGCCAGAAATGGCTATTTAAGGGGCTAAAGATTTCCCCAGATAATTTGTGTATAGGCTTTGGATCTGCAACATTCCAAACTCTCCACAGTCATTGAAGTGTTAACCAGTTGGTCAGTCTTGCAGGAAGTTCAGCTCAAGATGCAGGACTTTTCTGGGAACTTTTAGTTCACTGTATCACTGATTCTATTTATGCAAAAGTTCTTAAAAGTTCTGTTCTTTTTGTTTTGTTTTGTTAGTTTTTTGTTTGGTTTGGTTTGCAACTTGGACTCCTTGTAGTCCAGCTAGCTTGCAACTCACTATATAGAAACAGGCAGGCCTCTATTTCAGAAATCCACTTGCCTCTGCAACCCGAGTGCTGTGATTAAAGCCCTGTACCACCACATCCATAGCAAAAGTTCTGTTCTTAAAGATAATTTTCAAAATTAATAAAATTAAATGCATCAAAAGGATGAATTTTACTCTATGTTAGTTGTACTTCAAAAAAAAAAA
>NW_008456338.1:0-646 GCF_000622305.1 Nannospalax galili
CAGCAGAAGCTGGTGCCATTGAGAAGGTTTGGGCTCTGAGGTGCTGGGTGTGGTTTGTTTTTTTGCAGCATTTGACGAGCTTGTGGAAGCGTATCAGGAGCAGGCGGAAGGGCTTCTGGATGGTGGGGTTGACATCTTACTCATTGAAACTATTTTTGATACAGCCAATGCCAAGGTAAGTTAGGGGAGGAAGAAAGGCTGGGTGGTAGCTGTGAGGGGCTCTCTCTCCTCTTGAAGTTGAATAAATTTCCTATATTGGCTCTATTATAGTCTTTTTATTTTAATTTATTTATTGGGTTTTTGTTTTGGGGTTTTTTAAATTTGTTTATTTTTTAGATAGAGTCTCCATGTAGCCCCATCTGGCCTGGAACTTGCTATGTAGACCAGGCTGGCATTGAGCTCATAGAGGTCCACCTGTCTTTGCCTCCCAAGTGCTAATATTAAGAGTGTGTGCCACCATGCCCTTCAATTTATTTTTTTTAGGAAATGAAACTTTGTTTAGGTTAAGAAGGTCATCTGAGCCGGGTGTGGTGGTGCACACCTTTAATCCCAGCACTGCACTTGGGAGGCAGAGGCAGGTTGATCTGAGTTCCAGGCCAGCTTGGTCTACATAGCAAGTTCCAGGCCAACTGGGGCTACAGGGAGA
>NW_008456339.1:0-646 GCF_000622305.1 Nannospalax galili
CCCTCTTCTCTGTCTTCCTAACCTAAAGCAGAATTCAAGTCTCAGGGCAGAGTGTAAGCGAGCTTTAGTGTGCAGCCACGTGGCTAATTTGGGGGACACAGAGACTGAGAACAACTGAGGCATTTGCAGAATTTCACAAAGATGGTGTTTGGCAGCAGGAGTGAGGGTCAGGCCAAGAAGGTCACGGAAGGTTCCTGATCATCTGGTACCGCCAAACCGCTTCTCAGGACAGCAAGACGCCATGTTCCTCCCTCTCCTCAGGAATCTACATTTTCTGTGCCCAGCTCTGGGGCCATGAGCCCCAGGGACAGTTATGGGATCTCCTTCCTCTTCCCCTGTACTCATGTGTGATGAGAGAGAATACAGGTTTGAGAATCCAGAGAGAGGAAAAACAGAACAGACCCACTGTGAACGTTTGTAATGAACTGTTAATGGAAATTTGACCATTGTCTTAGAAGTAATATATTCGACAGATTAGATCAGCAGAGAATAAAACAAGTATTCTCAACATTGGGGTCACTGGCCCTTCAGAAACTGGGTTAAAAATTCTAAGTGGCCAGGTGTGGGAGCACACGCCTTTAATCCCAGCACCTGGGAGGCAGGTGGATCTCTGTGAGTTCAAGGCCAGCCTGGTCTACATAGAGAA
>NW_008456340.1:0-647 GCF_000622305.1 Nannospalax galili
CTTAGATGTGTCTAGACTTTGCTACTCTTGAATTTATTATAAGTATTAGTGAGTTAAAAATTATCACAAACATAGGACTGCTCAGTAATTGTATCAGAATCTAGTATTTATTCTTATTAATGAGTGCAATGAAACATTGCTTAAAAAAACTTTGCCCAATAGTTATATTGTATTGAAAATAATATTCTAATATAGACATTTAAATTACCTTTATAATTAATATTGATATTTATTTTTGATTACAAAATTATATTTAAGGCTGTGTCATATAGAATAAATTTAAAACCTTTCAGGGTAAGAATACCAAGAGTGTATTGTCATCTGTTAGCCTGTGATTTCTATAAGGGTAAAAAATTGTAAGAAATTTTGCAATTACATAAGCATACTTAGGCATCATTTATTAACAGGATGTGTCCTGAGAAATGCATCATTAGGAAATTTTGTCACTGTGCAAACAGTACAGGGCATGCCTAGATGGGGTAAGTCAACTACTTAATCAAGAGACTTAGTAAGCAGGAAATGAATAAGGCAGCCTCCAGAATAACAAAGAACATTCTTTAAAAGTAAAACATTTTTATATGTAGAAGGTGTACACTAAAAAATACTGACAAAGACAGGAGGCAGAGGCAGGCGGATCTCTGTGAGTT
>NW_008456341.1:0-647 GCF_000622305.1 Nannospalax galili
GCCTGGAACTGTGTAGACCAGGCTGTCTTTAATCTCCCAGAGATCTGTCTGTCTCGTGCTGAGACTAAAGGCATGTGCCACCACGCCTAATTTGGATTTTGAAGTCCAAGTTGCTCAAAACTATGTCAGGTTTGGTGGAAACTGCCCCCAATAGAACTAGTAGGGAGGAAAGCATTTGGGAAGGGGCAGGAGTGTGCAGCTACCCACCCTATCCAAGTCCGAGTACTGAGTAAATGGGCCAGAGGGGCAGGTGAGGTGGTAAAGTCTGAGCAGGCTGGAGGTAGGCTAGGGAGTGGGTATACAGGCTAGGAGGAATCAAGGCAGAGTTTATTGGCCCCTGAGCCCTCCCCCATTTCTTCCCCTCCCAGTCAGGTCAGGACCGAGATGGAGAAGGCAGTGCAGACCTAAGGACAGGAAGGCTCCATCTGAGATGCACACACCCTCTTCTAGAGACAAAGATGCTGGGAGACTGGGGAGCAATGAGGAGCTCTGTCCTGACCTGCAGGTGGGGCCTGGTGGCCACACTGTGCCCTCCTTCAACCCTCCTGGAGATGCAGTCAGGGCTAGACTAAACTTTGGGAGCTCGGACCCAGATCCTCGGTGTCCACTTGATTAACAGCCCTACCACTGTCGTCGTCCTTGGCCAC
>NW_008456342.1:0-647 GCF_000622305.1 Nannospalax galili
CTCAAAAAACAAGGTGAATGACACCCCAAATTGACACTCATGCACACATACACATATAAGCACACACGCATATACACACAGAAATAGAAAGGGAAGGAACATTACTAAACTCCCTACAAAGGAGTGTTACCCTGATACTAATATAGATAGGGGAACAACAACCACAAAAGAAAACTGCAGGCCAATTTCCCTGATTAACACAGATGAAAGATTTTTCAATGAAATAGTTATGAATTGAATTCAAGAACATGTTAGACAGGCTGTACACCATCATCACATAGTGCAAGGATGTTTTAACATACTCAAATCAACAAATAAAGTAAAACACATAAATAGACTAAGACAGAAATTATAATCTTGAATATACTAGAAGTAGAAAGAGCATACCTCAACATAACAAGGGCCATCTATAATAAACCTATAGCCAACACTATGCTAACTTGGCTAAAACTAAAATCATTTCCTCTCTAACTAGGGATGAGATAAGGAAGCCTTCTATTGTCATTCGTATTTGATATAGTGCTTGAAGTTTTAGCTAAAAGCAATATGTCAAGAAAATAAAATAAAAGAAATAAAATAGGAAAAAAAGAAGTTAAATTGTCCCTATTTGCAAGCAAAATGATCCTATATTTACAAAAAAAAAAAAA
>NW_008456343.1:0-647 GCF_000622305.1 Nannospalax galili
AGTACTGCTGACCTGAGCACCTACTGTGTGCCAGGCCCCTGCTGGGTCTCTGCATTCACCACCTCCCATGCTCACAATAATGCAACAATAGGTCCTCTAAGCATTCTGACCACTCCATCCAGTTCACGTGGCCTAGGGCCCCCAGCTGGAAAACTTAGAGCTGTGGTGAACCCAAGGAATCTAAGTTCTTGCCTCATTCTCTCCACAATAGCTGAGTCCCAGGAGCCGGAGGGAAGGAGCCAGAATGCCCTGTACAGGCCCTGTGACCCACCCAGTGCAATGTAACATGACTGGTAGAGTGTGTTTCCACTTCAGGTTGTGGGGGCCTCCCCTGGGAGGAGAGGTCACAGTCAAGGTCAGCACTAAAAGGAACTCTGAGGTCAGGGGGAAAGCCATTTTCACTTGGAGAGAGTGAATCCCATACAGGGGAGAGATTTGTTCAATTCAGCATCTCCAGAAGAGGACACACCAGCCCCATAACTACCTTTGTCCCCCCAATCCACCTTCCTGTAGTCCCCATTTAACATTATGGTGACTTCACTCCATGGGGGTGAGTGACTGGCTTTCAGGTCCTCAGAGTGGGTTGGGGAGGTGGAAGTCAGGACTCCCCACTCTCCACCTTAGCCCAGCTGCTCCTCCCCCAGCCT
>NW_008456344.1:0-647 GCF_000622305.1 Nannospalax galili
AGAGAGAGAGAGAGTTGATTGCTCTGAAATTTGCACTGGGATTGGTTTAACAACGTTTGGCAATAAATTAATGAAGACATGATTGAAGGATGGATTAGGTCAAGGGCAATTCTGACTCCAGACCATCCACTAATGTTATAGCTTTCAAGTGTGACATATCCTTGCATGTAAGAAATATTGGTCTCCTGAGTTATCATCAGCTTCTTGATGAGACAATGTCTCACTATATAGCCCTGGCTGGACTTCAACTTGCTGTATCACCCAGGTTGGTCTTGAACTTGGGATCACTGATCTCAGCTTGCCTAATACTGAGATTCCAGGCCTGGGCCACCATGCCCTGCTTCAAGTTACCTTCGTGCATTCTTATCTCTGTCATCCTTATCTTTGGTTTCCTGGATGAGACCAGCTAGGGCAAAACAGAAAGCAAGGCCCAGAAAGCAAGCAGAAGGAGTTGGAGGAGGACAACGGGTTCAAGAATAGAGAAGCAAGCACGTTATTTTTGGTGTTTCTATGTGCAGACCACAAGATTAGTCTTCAAAATCTCTATACGTTAAGCAGATTTTGCTTGTCGGGGTGGATTATAATGACAGAGAGCTGTTATTTATTGATGCTACCAAAGAAGAGCAACAGCTTGTCAGGTCAAATGG
>NW_008456345.1:0-647 GCF_000622305.1 Nannospalax galili
CTCTTGCAGAGGACCCGGGTTTGGTTCCCAGCACCCACATGGTGGCTAACACCCATTGGTAGCTCCAGTTTCAGGGGATCTAACACCTGCTTCTGACCTCTATCAGCATTACATGATGGGTGCACTTACACACATACAGGCAATACACTCCTACACATAAAGTAAAAATTTAAATAAAAAGGACATGAAATTGGAGGGAGATATGCTAACGGGGATCAAAGGGATAGTTGAAGGGAGGGACTGGAGGTGGATATGATCCAAATACATCTATTACATTTTCAAAAAATATTTTAAAAAATAATTTTAAAAAGTAGATATGTAAATGTTTGTGTTTGGAAATTAACGTTGGCTAGTAAGAAGTTCTGTAGTTATAAGTTATCTCCCCACAGAGCCCATCATAGAACAGGCAAATCTTCTGGTAAGGCTGAGATGCTGCCTTCATAGGCAAAAAGCAAATAGTGAAGAATAATGAGGAAAGACCCGAGGCTGTTACATCATTAGTAAATGGGATTGCATCTCCCTCCTAACAATCAGTGTATGTAGTAGCCCACCTGTATCATGTCAGTTAGGGAAATGTTCTGTCTGTCATTCTTCTGGTAAGAAAATTGTATTCAGATAGTGTGAGTGACTAGCCTAAAATCACACAG
>NW_008456346.1:0-647 GCF_000622305.1 Nannospalax galili
CGCTGCAGAAGATGCAGGTGGGTGGAAGGGGTCTGTTGAAAGAGCAAGAGACGGTAACAGAGTTTGTAGAGGATTAGGAGAGAAAGATGTGCCAAAGACAATTTCTGGGGCCATGACTTGTTGGCAGGATTCATAGTAACTGACCTACCCCCAGGCTGGAGAAATAAAATAATCATCCCTCTCAACTATTTGAAAATCTCACTTCCATGCTTGACCAGTGTGTCCAATCTGACACTCAAAGCGTGTGTTTTAAATAACTCTTCTTCCTCCACCCTTTAGCTTGATGGTCCAACTGAAAGGATGGAATATTGTTGTGTGACACTATTCCTGGGCAGGTGTGAACAAACATCTACTCACAAACAATGGACCAAAGTAAGAACACCTCCACACTCCAACTTTGGTGAATGAGTGAGTTTTGCTGGAGTACTTTCAGAAATATGGGTGAGGGGTTACTTACAGGAACAAAAATGACTCAAAGACAGCTGCATCACCAAAGGCCACCCCAGTGTGGGTGACGGCTCAGGAAAGCAGGAAACCAAGATCTCACCAAACAACTTGCTGGCAGCCCGGCACGCTGGAGAGTGTCCTTTCCAGGCAGCTTGGTGGCCTTCGCCTCTTGCAGATGGCTCAGCTGGGCGGTCTTTCAG
>NW_008456347.1:0-646 GCF_000622305.1 Nannospalax galili
CTGCAAGAGCAGTCAGTGCTCTTAACTGCTGAGCCATTGCTCCAGCCCCCACATGCACGTTTTCTATCCCATATAGAAATTCAGTTCTTGCTGTCTTTGCAGGTCAGGTGTGGAGTCGCTGTTCCTGCTGATTCTTGCTCAAAGCAGCTTGTATCCTGTGTCCTTTGACTTTTTGTTTTTGAGCCCAGATTAGCCTCAAACCCATGCTCCTCTGGTTGTAGCCTCCTGAATGCTGTGGTTACAGGTATGCATCATCACACCTGGCCCTGACATTTAAAATTATATACACATTTTTTTAGAACTTGTTTCTTTATGAATTCTTTATATATTCTTTTAACTATATTTTTGAGACAGGGTCTCATGTAGCCCAGACTGGCTCCACACTCACTATGTAGCTGAGAACAGCCATGAACTCCTACTTCTCCTGCCTCCATCCCCCAGTGCTAGGATCAAAGGCATGTACCACCACACCTGGCTTCTGTGATGCTGGGGATTGAACCTGGTGTTTTGTGCATGCTAGACAAGTACTCTACTCAACTGAGTTACATTTCCAGTCTCTAAAATAATTTTAAACATAAAAATGGTGCTTATGGGGCTGGAGGATGGCTCAGCGGTTAAGAACACTGGTTGTTCTTGCAGAAGACCC
>NW_008456348.1:0-647 GCF_000622305.1 Nannospalax galili
TTAAAGAAGACCAACTCTCCTTCACCCAGCAGCGACCAGCTGCCAAGAATTGTGAGGGTTAGTTTTGTTTCATGTTGGCACCACCTAGAATCACCTGGGAAAAGGGCCTCTGAATATGTCAGGAGGGATTGCCTTAACTCAGTTAACTGACGACGGAGGCCACACCCACTGTGGGCAGCGCCATTCCCCGGGCTTGGGGTCCTGATCTGAATAAAACGAGAAAGTCAGCGGACCATGCACGCAGGTGTTCACCGTTCTCTGCTCTCAACTGTGGCTGTGCTGTGACCAGTTACTTCAAGTTCCTGCCGGTTTAACTCCTCACGATGATGCACCTCGACCTGGAATTGTGAGTCAAGTAAACCCCTCCTCCCTTACATTGCTTTTGTCATAGCAACAGGAAGAGAAACTAAGGTCCTGGTGACTCACTCAACCTGTGTGTTCCAGATGTATTCATCTGTGTTTGAGCAGAACACAGTAGCATAACAGACACAGATCAGGAAGAATAAGAGGCAGAGGCAGAGTCACAGCTCCTTGCTTTCTTCTGCCTCGTTCTGCAGTGATCTTGGGGCTGGTTTGTATCTGAAGGCGCCTGACAGTGCAAGACTAGGCCCGGTGTTGGATGATGGTAGGTTAAACAGCAAAACAAA
>NW_008456349.1:0-647 GCF_000622305.1 Nannospalax galili
CAGCTCAGGGCAAGAGGCAGGGACAGCAGTGGAAGGGGCCGGGGGTAGAATGCAGCAGCAGCACTGCACATAAACCCCCAGGACTCCCCTCCCCCATCCCCCACCCTTCTCCAACCAGCCCTGGTGTGATTGACCTGAGTTTGCTTCTGGAACATTTGGCACCTGGAGCCCAGGGCCCTGCAGGGTTAGGGAAGAGACTCCATCCTCCAGATGTCAGCATCCGCTGTCGCTCCCCTGTCCTCCTGAGTCCCCAGCGAGGCTTCTTGATGCCTTCCAGCCTCAGGGCGCTGCAGAGGACACTGGAGCAGTTCCACCTGAGCCTGCTCTTGGGGCACCAAGTCTTCCTGGCTGACCCAGGGCTATCAGCCTCCTGTCCTCCCCTGCAGAAGGACCCCCCTGAGGAAGAGCGTCCTGTGCTCCAGGGTGAAGCAGGAAGAGCCTGTATCTGCTGATACAGGCAATGCGCTGCTCTAAGGTGTTGCCTACCGCAGGTGGGGATGGCTGTGCTGGTCCAGAGACCTGAGGACTGTGCGTTGCGACCAGAGACTGCTCAGCCCTGACATTCAGGGAGAAGGTCCCAGTGGGGTTTGCCCTTGGGTTGCTGAGGGGCTGAGTCTCTGCTGGGTCCCCTGCCCATCTGAATGCAG
>NW_008456350.1:0-647 GCF_000622305.1 Nannospalax galili
GGTGTCACTTTTATCTTATGGATATATGGCTAATCAACACCTATCTATTTGGATTTAAAGCCCACTCCATGAACCATAACTCATTTGTGGTATTGCAAACATAACTCAACATGCCTGGAAATGTCACAGATCCTAGAACAAAACCTATGTCTGTCACATCCTTACACGAATGTAATTTCTTACTATATGTTAAATATAATGCCTTACATTTTCAGACAAGTGTGCCTCTCACCGCTCATCAAAAAAGTTTCTTTTTGAAACTTATGGAGACTAATTATATAGTTCTACAACTGGTCAAACAAAGAAAATGTTTGTCTGTGAGACATCCAGACCTAAGTGACATATCTGCAATGGAGCCTTTACTTCTAATACTCATGAAACATTGTGGAACAGGGGACAGAGAGAATATTAATGCATCTCTCATCTCTCAGCAGTGAAGCTTTCTCATGCAACAGATGGTGATTAGTACAGAAAGTCACAACTGGACAAAATCCAGAGGATAAGAGACTGTAGATTGGGTGTCCTCAATAGGAATCCTATATTAAACCTTGGCACCCAGGGCTCAGGGACCATTTTGGAAGAGGGGGCAGAAAGACTGTAAAAACTCTGATTTAGAAAGTCCTTTCCTGTGCCTATATTGTGGAGGG
>NW_008456352.1:0-646 GCF_000622305.1 Nannospalax galili
ACACACACACACACACACACACACACCTCAGATTATCCAAAGAACAGCATGCTTTCAGCAATGAATCTCAAACACATGTTCTCTTACATCAAACAGTTGCAAAATAAATACAACAAAGTAATTGAATCGTCTTGTCATGGGCTATATTTAGTCCCTGGTCATAATATAAAAGATAAGAACTCCTGAAAAGGGTAGATTATTCCACTTTGTAACCACTACTCAGTAATCCTCTCATACATTAGAACCCCAAAGTGCCTGATTTCATTCAGGAAATAGAAACAGCATCAATGACTGGAGATGTAGTTCATTCGGTAGAGTGCCTGGAATGTACAAACCCTCCAGTCTAATCCTCGGCACTGGGGAAATTCAGCCTGGTGCTGCGTACCTGGAATCTCTGGACTCGGAATGCAGGAAGATCTATAGTTCATAGTCATCTAGGCTAATTGGAGGCTAGCCCAAGGTATGTGAGAGCCTGTCTTGCCAGCAAATAAACAACTATGTGAATAAAATTAAAATTAAAACTCCTTGATCTTCCACAGATTAATTTTCCTATTATTTAGTTATATTGAACAGGGTCAGATGCTTTAGTTCATGTAGTCTGATTCCATTGTCTGTACCCCTCATAATCATGGTAATCATCCTACCT
>NW_008456353.1:0-647 GCF_000622305.1 Nannospalax galili
AGACTTCTAGTTTTTCCAGTACTCTAACGTCAGTGAAAAATAACAAATATTAACCCAATGTCTATAACATACGCTATAAAGCTTTCATTATTGTTTATAAGTTCATTTTCTTCATAGCTCTTCTGGATATGGAACATGCTTTAAAGTTGTATGGAGTCACTCCAGAAAGTCATACTTGTTGAACGTTTATCCTTGCTCCTTTTTTAGTTTAGAAAGCCAACTGCATTGCCATCACCTACAGGTTTCCTTTACAACTGTTTTTTTTGGTGAAGGATATACCCACTTATTTATAAATCATTAACTACTTACATCGGTTCAATTATAGCACCACAAACAGAAGGAAAGTAAAAGACATGTAAAGGGCTGGTGAGATGGCTGACAACCTGAGTTCCATTCTAGGATCTCACAATGAAAGAAGAGAACCAACTACCAGAAGTTGTCGTTCGACCTCCACACATATGCTGTGACACAAGTGCATCTGTACTCTCACCCCATCCCCCCCCTTTTCTCTATCTGTCTGTCTGTCTCTCACACACATACACATACCTAGCCAGAATCAATGTTGCATTATACTCTTTTTCTTTTTTTCTTAAGTCTTTTTTTTTTTTTTTGGTCTTTTTAAGACAGGGTCTCCCTGTAGCTCCAGC
>NW_008456354.1:0-647 GCF_000622305.1 Nannospalax galili
ATCCCTCTATTGGGTTCCTCCTCATTTTTCTTTTCTCTGCCAAGGCTGGATCTGCTTTCAGGATGATGATGCCTTTGCTTTTAACCTTTTCCTTGCCATACTCAGGGGGCTAGCATAACCCAGGACAAAAGTCTTGGAGAACACTTTGAGATAAGCTTGAATATGAAGTGGGAAGTCCAGTTTCATCTCCAGAGTCAGCATCTCAATGAGCTCAAATAGCACATTAAATTTACCAATATAATTTCTAAACAAAAGGTATTTGTCTCTCTGAAGAAATTAACGCATTGGTTTACATCAGACAGGAAATGTATTGCTGAATCCAGGGACAACTGACTGGACTGAAGACATTTCCCTTCTTATAAACTGTATAATTTCGTTCAGGGGAGTCTCCTCACCTGCTGAGTCCTATTGGGATAAAGGATTGATAAAATAATAAAACATTTGCTTATAAAAATCACCTGATATTTGTAAACCTGAGCCCCTCCCTGCCTACTCTTGAGGTGAACAGATGTATAAAGGCTTACCCCTCTAATTAGTGCCCTCCCTCCTCCATCCTGGTGTTTCCCATTAGGCCATTTTTATCCTCCAGTTTACCCAGGCCAGGTTGGAGCACAAAAAGCATCAGTGTTTCTTTCTTAACACTCACA
>NW_008456355.1:0-647 GCF_000622305.1 Nannospalax galili
CAGTTACACATGGGCACACACATCCACACACAGCCACACACAGTTACACATAGGTACACATGACCACACAGTCATACCTGGGTACACAGCTACATAGTCATACATGGCCACACACAATCATTCATGGGTACACATAGTTACACAGGTTCATATGTCCACACATAGTCACACACAGACACACATGGGTACATATGGGTCTACACAGCCATTTGTGGGTACATAGGGATACACACAATCAAATGTGGCCATGTATAGTTACACGTGGGTACACATGGCCACCACATAGTAGCATACAAGTACACACAAATACACAAGGTAACATACAATCTCACATGGCCACATACAGCCACACACAGTTACATGTGGCCACACATGGTTTCACACAGTTACATATGGTCACACATGGCCACATACAGTCACACATGGTCACAAACACAGTCACACATAGTCACACATGACTACATGCAGTAACACAAGGTCACACATAGTCACACATGGTCACAAACATAGTCACACACAACCACACATGGTCTCACACTATCACACATAGCCACATACTGTTGCACTCAACCACACTGGATCACAAACAGCCACATACAGTCACACACAGCCATACACGGTCTCACAGACAGTCACACACAGCCATA
>NW_008456356.1:0-647 GCF_000622305.1 Nannospalax galili
ACTCAATAACTGTTTACTAGGTGGATGGACAGCATGATGATTTTAAAATATGTCCACACATTTCCTACTCCCCTCATTAATGGCGGAAACCCCTCGCTGTGCTGGACTTTGAGACTCAAGTGGGGAACTCAACATAAAACTCAACCTTGCCTTGCTGCTACTTGGATGACACACCATGGGAAGCCAGCATCATGTGGCCAGGACACTCAAGCACCCCTTCAGACACCCTCAGATGGGGAGAGGTGAGAGCTGCTGCTATTGACCAGGACCCAGGGCCAGGCATGGGAGGGAGCCATCGTCACATGGGTCATCCCAGCCAAGCCTCTCAGTGGCTGCCAACCCAAGTGATGCCCCAGGAGTGACCCTGGGCTAGAGCCACCCAGTGAAGTTACTCCAGAAAATCTAGTCCGCAGAAAACAAGAAATGTTTACTGTTATTTCACACTGAGCTGTGAGAAAATTTGTTATGCATCAATAGATAAGCAGTACAGATGGAGGGGAGGGACTGTGGACAGATGGAGAGATAGTGGATGCATGCACGGATGTATGGATAGTGAATGGGTAGCTGGGTAGGTGGATGGATGGAGACAAATGGATGAGTAGGTAGATGGATGGATAGTGGATAGATGGGTGGGTGGGGGGGGGAGG
>NW_008456357.1:0-647 GCF_000622305.1 Nannospalax galili
TCTTCTTCAGCTTCTTCACTATGATGTATTCTGTTTTAGAACACAAGTGTGAGACGTGCAGAAGGCAATCAATCACTGCATGTTGTCCAGCCTCATGGAGTTCAACAGAGATTGATACCAGATCAGTCATAATCTTATGTAGTCAGGAGAGATTCTCTGTCTTCCGCCACACATTCATTTGCAGATTTTTCTTTGGCTTCAGTCCCTCCTGTAGTTATGAAGAGGATTAAATGAATTAATATATTTAAGGTGTTTAGTACTGTGCCTGGTATACAGCACAGAGTCAGTAAAGAATAGTTGCTCTTTAATTCTCAGCAATTTGCTGCCCCAACATTAGTTTCTGGACCAATCCTCTCTTTTTCATTCAAGTTGCAGTTGCTTCTTTCCTTGATGCCTTCTTTATAGCAGATAAACTGTATCAGAATTTTATTTCTCACTTCTCAAAAATTCTTCCTGTTCAAGAATCAGAAAAAACTATGATAAACCATCTCTCCTTTGTAGTTACTATTTCCTTTATGTCTTTTTATCCTTCCCAGTGTTCCTAGAACTCATTCCCACCCTCTTTTCTAATGTCTGCTGTGGTTTCACATAGGTTCTGTATTAGTCAGGGTCCTCCAAAGAAACAGAACCAGTGGAATGGATATATA
>NW_008456358.1:0-647 GCF_000622305.1 Nannospalax galili
AGCCCCAAGGGAGCAGAAGATTTGGAGGAGACGATTCTGGGGGGGTGGCAGGTGCAAAGGTATGAGTTGTTATGGCAAGTTCCTCACAGTGCCACACCCAGTCCCCTCCACTCATTTACCTGCGCTGTTTGGCCTTACAGACTTCAAATTTACAGTGTTTGGGGAGCTCTTCAAGTTCCTCCCAAGTGAATCCTCTGTACTTCCTCTATGCCGTGTGGTTATCTGTCCCATGCAAACCATCTGGGTTCCTTCCTTTGAGTAAAGATTACCTCTACACAAGTACGTTTTATTTTCAGTCAAAAATCCATGCTCTTCTGGCTGCCATCCACTGTGCCTAGCTTTCATTGGCTGTTTAAAAAAAACAAAAAATCTTCCCGGTTCTGACTTAATCCCATGAGGCAGTCAGAGCGTGCCTAGAACAGTGCTGGGCACAAGTCAAGTGCCCAATGCATTTGGCTTTTCTTGTTGCAGTCACGTCCTTCACGGTAGTGCAGCTCTGAGGTAGGAACTATTATTATTTTCATCCAAAAATTTAGAATTGTGAGGACGTGTCTGAGGTCTCACTACACAGAGCCTAAATTCTTTAATCTCAGGGTCCCATGCTTCCAAATCTCTTCTCTAGCTGCTTCTGAAGTGGGAAAAAAAAA
>NW_008456359.1:0-646 GCF_000622305.1 Nannospalax galili
GTGTGTGTGTGTGTGTGTGTGTGTGTGTGTGGTGTATGCACGTGTGCAGGTGTTTGTGCCTGCGTATGCAGGTGCAGAAGTCAGGGGAAGACGGGTGTCCTCCTCTATTGTTCTCTGCTGTATTCCCTTGAGACAAGGTCCCTCACTTAACCTGGAGGTCGCCATTTTTCTGCTAAGCTGTTTGGCTACTAAGCCTCAGTGATCCTACTATTTCTGCACCTCCCAACACTGGAGTTACAGGTATGTGTAACCATGTCTGGTTTTTTACATGGACACTGGGGATGAGAATTCAGGTCCTCCAGCTTATGCAGCAAAGAGCTCTTACCCATTGAGCCATCTCCTCAGCCCCTGTAAGTTACAGATTTAAAAACATTCTCTGCAGTACATCTGGTAAGTTGCTTTTCACATGAATCATACATTCACAAATAGCAGGAAGGTAAATTTGCAACCTGTAAATGAGAAGCTCTTAAAAATTGTGATTAGTTTTCCAAATAAAAGTGTTTAGTATTAATACTCAAAATCATTACTGCTTGGATATCATTTGTATAGACCAGCCAACATTGAAATTAACTGCGTATTTGATTAATGATGTAGATAAGCAAGAAGAACATATTGAGAAATGACTTACGCCATGATATGGGGAACT
>NW_008456360.1:0-647 GCF_000622305.1 Nannospalax galili
GATCTTTGCTTTTGGTAGTATTGTGAATGATTTTTTGAAGGCAAACCCAGATCCTCATTTACAAACTGTTTTGTTCTCGTGGGGTACGTCAGGGCCAGGTGGAGTTTCAGCCAAAGGAAAAAGGAAACCAAGGCAAGAAGAAGATGAAGACTATCGAGAATTTCCTCAGAAGAAGCATAAGCTTTATGGTAAGGGAGCAGCTGCACTATTCTTCCTTGGGAGACTGGGCTTTATTCTTTAAGGATAAATGGGAGCAAATCTGTGGTTGGGAGGCTTGATTGGCTTTTGAGCTCTTAGAACTTGGGTGAGGACCTGGCCTTTATTGTGCCTTATCGTGCACTCTTACTGAGCCCTGTGTTAAGAAAGTCAGTTGGTCGAGGGTCTAGGGTATGCCGAAGAGAAGGGAAGAAGGAGTTTGTAAAAGTGATATGTCAGGCTTCGAGTGTGTAAGTTTTTGTTTTACATCAGGGAGGAAGCAGCGGCCTAAAACTCAGCCTCATCCCAAACCCCAGGCTCGTCGCATTCGGAAGGAACCGCCAGTTTATGCAGCAGGTGTGTTTTCTGGGAAGATTTGTGGGCTATGGTTCCCACACTCTGATTTTGTGTTTTCTGTGAGGAATGATGTACTGAATGAAGCTTTTTTTTTT
>NW_008456361.1:0-647 GCF_000622305.1 Nannospalax galili
ACAGTTAGCCATAGAGGGAGGGCTTCTGGGAGCCATCTTGGGATGGAAGCTACTAATGGCCCCCTGGCCAGGTGTGGAGAGAATGATGGCCATGGAGTCTCACCCACGTGGATGCGAGAGGGGGCATTTACTGAATGGGGGGAGACTGCCGGCCCAAAATGCCTGGGCAAGAGTTAACAGAGATTGTGGGCAGGCATGCTACTGGGTGTTTGTTTCTTTGTAAATTCCTCCATTTAAAAATGTTATGTGGTTTGTCCGATAGCGCCCTAAGCGAGAGACCCTGAGAAAAGTGAGGGCGGGTCAAAGAGAACAGGAAGGTGAAAATTTAGTGGGACAGCACAGCACGGAAGTGGGGATATGAGTAAGAAGTCCCAACCTCAGGGGAGAAACTAGTGGCAGCTGTTGATGACTGGGAGAGAGAGTTGGTTTTCTTTTAGGGAGTGACACTAGATAAACTGACCAGGCTCTAGAGGATGGACTCACGCAAAGGGACAGCTGGAGACAAATCTCGGCTTGATAGACCTTAACATAATATGACAGAATGCATAAGTCTTTGGGGGGGTGCAGATGGGGAGGGGTTCTAAATATGATCAACATATATGAAATTCATAAAAACAAAAATAAATTTAAAAAATAAAAATAAATAA
>NW_008456362.1:0-647 GCF_000622305.1 Nannospalax galili
GACCGCAGCTCCAGTTCACTGGAGAGGACTGCAGTTCCAGTTCTCTTTCTTTCCTTAAGTTCTCAGGCTCTCAAACAGTGTTTCTTTCGGCATGTATACAAGTACACTCACGTCCTGCAATGTCCAAGGAGGTCAGGAGAGGGCATTGGATCCCCTGGAACAAAGCTACTTCATTTGACTGGCCAAAATTTTGCTCCTTTGCTCAAAATCTCCCAGATATAATCCTCAGGAAAGAGGGGACGGGTCCAAGATGGCTGGGTGCCTGGGTTCTGCTCCTGCCCTTTGTGCAGATCCCAACTCATTTCTCGGCTGCTGAGCAGTGCTGCCTGTGACAGTGCACTCCAGACCCCCACGGTCAGCTCCACGAGGTGGGAGGCCACCATGGCCACACTGGAGAAGCTCACGAAGGCCTTTGATTCACTCAAATTGTTCCAGCAGCAGCAGGAGCAGCAACCACGGCTGCCATTATTTTCCAGATGGCTGTTGACGTCTGAGATTTCTGAGGAACCATCTTATAAATGCTCAAGGGCAAAGTCCTCTTCAAGACTCTCCTCTAACAACCCTTGATCTTTGGTAGCGTAGGCTTCTTTAATCAACCACAGCTTCAACTTGGCCATGATCAGATTGGATTCTTGTAGGAATTCTGA
>NW_008456363.1:0-647 GCF_000622305.1 Nannospalax galili
AGAAGAACGTGAACAAAGGCAGATGGTGGTCCCAGGGTTCTGAGGTTCCTTATCCCCCTGGCTCTCTTGTTACATGGTAGCAAATACAATATGGTCCTGACACCTTGGCCCGATGCCCCATCCAGTCCCTCCCTGAGTGTCATAGCACTGTACTCACACCAGACTTAGTTGCCCTGAGAGTTTTCCCGCTGACCTCCCAGGACAGGAGAGCCACAGTGAGCAGACACTTGATCTGCAGCCCTGCACACTAGGCGCTCAGTTTAGGGCAACAGAGGGCAGAGGAAGTCTGCCCTTGGGGAACTCTAATCTAATGAGGGAAGCCCAGATTGTCCTTAGGGGCCCCCAGTCTAATGAGTGAGGCCCAGTATGCCTGAGCCCTCAGTCTAGTTTGGGAGGCCTGGTCTACCCTTGCTCAGTATAGAGAAAACAAGTCCAAAGACAAGAAGGCTGAGATGTGACGTGCAGCCTCCAGAGCTCCCTATCACCAGAGGACATTCACAATGTGGCCAGCTGGAGAATCAAGACACAGCAGAGGCAGCTGAGGAAACTCAGGGTGCTGAGTGGAACTGAGATGCATTCTTGCAGAAGGCTCTTTGAGGGAAGGTGTCCAGGGGACCGTAGAACCCAGGGCTCTGGGGAGCTGAGGA
>NW_008456364.1:0-647 GCF_000622305.1 Nannospalax galili
CGTAACAAGCACATGAATGAGCTGAGAGGATGCTGGGCACACTTCCCTGAAAGTTAGAATATGGAAGTTAATTTTAAAGCAGGTTAGTCTAGACTCTCAGATCCAAAGGGGTCCAGGGTAGGCACAGAGGAGCCCAGCCTGACTTGAAAGAATCTTCTGATGCGGCCAGTGATTTCCAGGGCAGTGAATGTGCCCTCAGGGCCTTAGATGGGTCATGCACACCTCCAAAGTGGGCAGCCCCCATTTCCAACCTGTGGGGTTCCCCCATGGGTGTGGTCTAGCAGGAGGCCTGAGCAACCAACCTGAGGGCCGGGCAGCTGCCTGGCTACATCCCTGCAGGCTGCACAGGCTGCAATGAGGGGACCCCCACATGTCTCACCTGTGTGGGCATCACCCCAGTGCCAAGGTCATGCACGTCCCCAGGGGCCTAGGCGGAACAGGTCCTTGGAGCAGCCACAGGGAGACCCCGTGCTCCAGGAAGGACAGGGGGCGCCGCAGGGAGGAGACCAGGCCTGCACACACTGCACACGAGCACATGGCGGAGCACATGGCGCGGGCACAGGTCTCCAAGGCGAACAGAGGCTGGAGCCGCCGAACTGGTGAGGACCCAAGGCGCTGCGTCCACCCTTGGTGGAGGATACAGGGGG
>NW_008456365.1:0-647 GCF_000622305.1 Nannospalax galili
TGAATATTCCCTTTGCATACTACTTTTCATACTAGTTATTTATTATTGAATCACCCTTCAAGCATTGGACTAATTTCATTATACAAGGGTTCTTTCTTTTATGGCAAGTTACAGTATTAAGAGTTGGAAATAATATGTTTGTTTTTAGATTTACTTTTGTCACTGATAAATATTTATAGACAGCAAAGAATATGTTTTATATAGATATATATTGTAGTTAGAATATTATGTGACCCAGAATTTTGAGGACTTTGTCATGTTTGCCTGTGTGCATCATGTGCCTACATGATGAGCTGCCTCTGTATAAAAAGACTAGAGTGTGACTAATAGTTCCTCAATTCACATAGGGATGTCACCAATCCACCACCAGCAGCTACCTAACTGTATATAAAGGCATATGGCTTCAGACATGCCACTTGTGTACCTATGCTTTAGGCATTTGTCAGAGAAATAACTTCAAAGTCATGTTGCCCAATGTTTACTTAACCAGCTTAGTTGGTGCTAAGGTTTGAATGTCCTTCAGCCCTTAATATACTGAGATTTAATCCCTATTGTGAGATAGTAAGAGACTGGAAATTTAATCAGACCATGGTGTTTGGAGGTAAGGCCTTTGGGAAATAATTAGATTTAGATAAAGTCCTTAGACT
>NW_008456366.1:0-647 GCF_000622305.1 Nannospalax galili
CTGGAGCCACAGCCCAGGGCAAGGCATCCTAAGAGCACCATGCAAGAAGTACAGGAGACCAGAAGAGCAGGGCAGAGCCCAGGGAGGCACATCAAGGTGGAGGATGCCCACTGGACTTATGAGGAGACACAGTGACAGCAGCAAGTTCAAGAAGCTGGGCTGGTAGGACTGAGGGGTGGTGCTGCAGGAAAGGTTGAGGTAGGTTCTAGGCCATGGAGAGGGCTAGGATCTTATTTCTAGGCCTGAGAAAGCATGATGGGAAGGACTGGCACATGATCTGGGGTGAGCAAAGACAGTGTCCAGCCCCTGGCAGTTTAGGGGGTTGCCAGAATGGTGGGGAGATGGGGTGATCTTGAGGCAGCAGTGCTCCGGGGGCAGCACCGTACATAGTCTTTTCCCATCTCCCCCAGAGCTGCTTAGTGACCATCCCACCTTTGTCCTGCAGACCAACATCCCCTTCCTGCAGAATGTGCTTAACAACCAGCAGTTCCTGGCAGGCACTGTGGACACCCAGTTCATCGATGAGAACCCTGAGCTGTTCCAGCTGCGGCCCGCACAGAATCGAGCCCAGAAACTTCTACACTACCTTGGTCTGTCCATCCTGCCCTCTCCTCCCTCCCTCCACTGTACCTGCGTCTGGCTTCTGC
>NW_008456367.1:0-647 GCF_000622305.1 Nannospalax galili
GGGCTGGGTCACCTGTCCTTCACTGAGGAGGCCTGGATCTCCATTCTGGGGCAGTGGGGCAGGTACAGGCCTGCACAGGCAGTCTTGGTTTCTATTGCCCTTGCCACAAGATTGAAGCCTTGAAGTGGCACCATGGAGAGCTGAGTCTCCTCATACAGGACGGGCTGGGGGATCAGAGGGCCTGGAGCCAGGCTGCCCAGCTGACCCAGCTGGAGGGAATACCTGCTCCAGCTTCTTGGCATCCACATGCTTCTGGCCACGGCCTAGCTGGGCCCATTCTCAGCCTGCCCTGTTCAGTGCCAGGATGCCAGGATCCCTCTGGCTCTTGGGGTCGTGGGGTGGGGAGAGCTGGTTTTCCGTCCTTACATAGGAGGACTCTCCTTTGGCCAAACAGGAAGAGGACATAGAAGATGATGCAGGTTCCTGTAGTAGATGTCTGATTGGTGGTTTCTTCTGGCAATCACATGGGGGACTCAAGGCTGTCCTCTCAGAGGCTCCCTTCAAAGACAGAAAGCAGACTGAGGCATTTCCATCCCCATGCTGATTGTTGGCAAGCAACTTCACCTCATATACAGTGCTGGGGTCGAGCTGGCTGAGGGTGTAGGAGACAGTCCCAGAGACCAAGATGGAGTGGGTGAAGGAGACTG
>NW_008456368.1:0-647 GCF_000622305.1 Nannospalax galili
CAAACAAGCACAAAAGCCAAAAAAGAACCTCAGATCAGCTGTTAGGTGCTTTGCTGAAAACCTGTGGGGTCTGTTTGCTGTTGTTTGTTTTATTTTTTTCTTACAGTCTCATGCAGCCAAGATTGGTCTTGAACTCCTGATCCTCCTGCCTCTACCTCCCTGGTACTTGCTGAGATTGCAGATGTGCACTGCAACACCAAGCAAAGCCTATGCTTTTGGTTTTTGTTTGATTGATTTGGTTTTTTGAGACAGGGTCTCACTATGTAGCCCTGTTTGACCTGGAACTTGCTATGTAGACCAGGCTGTCTTCAAACTCAGAGATCTGCCTGCTGGGATTAAAGGTGCACACCACTATGCCAGGCCTCTGTGTTTTTGCAGTATAAGTGAGTGGAATCGTGGAACCAGTAAAAAGACCCAGCACTGCTGAAGCAGTAAAGGAAACTAGTTCTTGGCCAGGAGCAAGGAAAACGAGAGACAAACTCAGATCAACTCTTGATCCTCAGCTGTTGGGAGATTACAGACATAGGGTAAAGGAAAAGAGTGGCGTGTGGGCTAAAGAGGAATCCTCATGTCCTTCCTGGGTGTAGGTACAGACTTTCCGGAAAGCCAGGGGCCACCGCTTTTTGCTCCTGTCACGGTTCCTTCTC
>NW_008456369.1:0-647 GCF_000622305.1 Nannospalax galili
TGATTCATCAAGTGAGATTCTGTTGGTGTCTTTACTTTGGTCTGTCACATTTTATACTGTATTTATGTAAAGTGGTATTCTCAGCATTGGTAATTATAAATTCAAGATGTTGATCAACTCTGGAAAGCATTGATCATGCTCTCATCTGGGAATATCAAATAGCAAGCTAGGATTTAATTCTTTATGTAAAATCACACAAAGTTTAAGAAACATTGCTCTATAAAGAAAGATGGCTGTGGAAATTCCCATATACTAAGGGTTGATACTAACCATATCCTTTCTTTCGTTGTCTGAGGTTAGATGCACCCATCTCACCTCCATTACCCTCTTGCCACTGGCCCCAAACACTAACTTCCACCAGGGCTTCTAGACAGCGTTGGCCACTTCCCAGCCCATTTCTGCAAAGCAGTATCCTAATGCTAAAAGACCAGAGCTTTCCAATGTTAATAACTGTCAGTCACTCACCCCTCTGATGCTGTACTAAGGCTGTTGGTTCCTGGTGGCATTTTGCATTACAGGTTTCAGATGAGGACACTGAAGTCACAGTAATAGATTTGCTCAAGGAACCCCCATGTGATTCCCCAAACTAACATTTGTGAGGTGATGAACTACATTTCTTTCAGGAAATAGTGTCTTTCTTCACAAGC
>NW_008456370.1:0-647 GCF_000622305.1 Nannospalax galili
CCCCAAACTCAGTTCTTTGTCTTTGGAACAGGCTTGTGGCAGCAGGAGGTGGCTCTGAGGCAGAGGCAGTTAATGCTTGGCCTCTGTTCTGCCCCGTCCAGTTTCCAAGGGGGCTGGACAGCCAACACCATGCGCTCAGGACCAGCTGCACAGCTAGCCGGGCAGGCCTAGCCCCACTGCTGCCAACACGGGTCAGAAGGGCAAGTGTTTCTGACATTTCCTGCTCAAGTAAATTGAATTTGGAAGGTGTTTGGGGAAACATCAGGAGCAATCGGTGCTTTGAGGGATCAAAGCTTTAATTTCATCTGTAAAATGAGAATGTGTTAGACTAAACAACATCTGAATTTCTCCCTAGAAAGAGATCTCCTGTATCTGAATGGGATTTAGCAATAGATAGGGCTGGCATGGGGTTGGCCTGGCATCTGCAGGGCTCTGGGCTCTATCCCAAGCACTGCCCCACCCCCCAAAAAAAGAAAAGAAAAAACAGGAAAGGCAGATATCACCCCATAGCTGCCACAGGACTGTGGACCTTGAAATTGAAAACAAGTCGGAAAACTGGGGTCTGTGTGATTCCACTGACGTGGTGTGTCCAAAACAGGTAGACCCAGACAGAAAGCAGGCTGAGGTTTCCAGACAGAGGGAAAGGG
>NW_008456371.1:0-647 GCF_000622305.1 Nannospalax galili
GATTGTTACTACAAAGAGGCTAAAGCTGAAAAGGGATGATTGACACCAATATGAGCTATTTGTCTTTTCTTTCTGTGAAACCTTCCACAGCTGCAGACTTGAAACAGAGTTATCTTAGACTTGAGGCATCCGAGCAGCAGTTAAATGCTCTGCACTCTAAAAGCACTGGTGGCTTTCTCCCTCATCTTTACTCTCACTTTCAGCTTCTGCAAACTTATCCCTGCCACTTATCTTCTTCAAGTAAAAGAAAGTGAATTCTGCTGACTGCTGAGGAGGAAGAAGGAGACTAGAGTCGCCTCAGGACAAACCACGATGCCAGAGCATCTCAGAAGAGAGAGAAGATGGATTTCCTGTGTACTTGAGCTGAGCTTGGGACACTTTATCTTGGTGAAACTTGGAAGATCTTTTAATAAGGATTATTTCAGCTGGACACGCTGGGACACACCTGTAATCCCAGTACTTAGAAGGTGGAGACAGGAGGAACTTGACTTAATGTCATTCTGGGCTAAATAGTCTCAAGCTCACTGTCCTAGTCCCTTTCTAGTGCTGTGATAAAAACACTGACCAAACCAACCCAGGGTGTAAAGGGTTTATCGTATCTTATATCTCCCAGTCACAGTTCATCACTGAGGGAAGTCAGGGCAGAA
>NW_008456372.1:0-647 GCF_000622305.1 Nannospalax galili
AGTACAAACCTAGGTTGAAACTTTGTGTTTACACTATGAAAGAGAAAACTGGTCCTCAGAGCTCCCTAGCCCTCACAGGCCACCACAGACTTGAAATAATCTTGTGCTCATTTGCATCTGTCTATCTGCAAGCCCCCACCCTAAAATGTGGCTATGAACCCTTGTGGTAGTTGGTTTTCTTGTCAACTAGCCACAAAATATAGTTAACTTGATACAAAATAGAATCATCGAAGTAGGGAACCTCAATGAGGAATGGTTTTAATTGCCTTAACTGATGTAGGAAGACCCACCCCAAATGTGGGAAGCACCTTCTGGTAGCTTCCCAGACAAAAGGGGCATGGCAGTAGGACGATGACTCATCCTGTACTTGTTTGGTTTTCCCTCTGTCCACCGAGTTGATTCAGTTTGTTGCTGCTGGTGATTCCTTGGCTGACACCATAACCAGTGATTCTAGGCTTCCGTCATGGACTGAGGACCAGCATGGGTCTTTAGGAACCCTCTAAGTTTTGGGCACTAGGTTGGGGCACCTAAGGCACCCAGCCTCAACGATGACACAACTAATGGGGTCTCCACCACTCAGATATGATTCAGCTGTGGTTAAAGTAAGCTGATTTAATAAATTCTTTTAATACATGTAAATATATATT
>NW_008456373.1:0-647 GCF_000622305.1 Nannospalax galili
GGCATTGTGGTGGCACAGTGAAGATGGTGATGTCATTTGGTGCATTGTGATGACACATTGGACCACTGTGATGTTACACTGGAGCATTTGGATGTCACAATGGGGCATTATGATGGCACATTGATCATTGTGATGACAGAAGTGCATTGTTATGACCATGAGCAGTGTGATGGATCATTTGAGCATTGTGATGTCAGATTGCGACATGGTGATAGCACATTGCAACATTGTGATGTCACCTTGGAGTATTTTAATGACATATTGGGGCATCATGATGCCACACTACGCACTGTGTTGTCACGTTGGAGCACTGTGATGCCACAGTGGAGCATTGTGATGATATATTAAAGCATTGTGATGGCAGCATTGTGATGAGACATTGGGGCATTGTGATGGCACACTGAGCATTTTGATGGTACAATGGAGCATTCTGATGACAAATAGGAGCCATGTGATAGCACATATTACATTGTTATTACTGATTGAGGCTTTGTGATGACACACAGGTTCATTCTAATGACACATTGGTTCACTTTTATGGTAGACTAAGCATTTCAATGGCTCATTGGAGAATTATGATGACACAATGAGGCAGCGTGATGGCACATGGAGCAATGTGATGACACATTGAAGCACTGTGATGTCCC
>NW_008456374.1:0-647 GCF_000622305.1 Nannospalax galili
GGTTGTTTATAGCACATCGGGAATTCTCTGCTGCAGGTCTCAGATACTGGCTAACGACACTCTTAGTTTTGGGGTTGCTGGAAACCAGTGGTCTGTTGATACATCCCAAAAGGTTTCATGTGATAATCACAAGGATGTTAGGTCAGACATAGAGGCAGGCAACGGGTGGCTATCAGGGGGCTACGAGAGCCCAAGATAAATTGTGATTAGGCTCTGGACCTGCCACATTCCATCTGCTCCACAATCCCTGAAGCTCCAGGTTCAGTGTAACGTGCGGCTTCTTTCTCGGAGTTCCAATTCACACTAGCTGTAAAATGATCCTGTTCATCAATCCTCCCCTCTCCCCACCACAAACCCCCAAACTCTCCCCAGCCCCTGGTAAGCCCTATACCATGTCCACTACAAGACCACCATTTTAAGCTGCCATGTTAGTCAAAGCATGCAGTGTCTGTCTGTTTGGTTGTGACACAAAGACCTCGGCTCCATCTGTTCTGCCGTAAATAACAGAGCATTCTTTCTCTGGGTGATTAATGGTCCGTGGGCATATAAACCACATTCTACTTACCTGTGCACTTGGCCACGGACACCTTGCTTCACTCTGCATCTTGGCTGTTGTGTGTGGTGGTGCAGTAAAGGTAACAGTGTGA
>NW_008456375.1:0-647 GCF_000622305.1 Nannospalax galili
CCTATAAGAAATTCACCTTACCATTGAAAACAAACACAACATTAAGGTGAAAGGATAAGAGAAGACATCTGATGGATAGCTTCAGTTGTCAACTTGACATAGCTGGGAAGAGGGATCCTCAACTAGGGAATTACTTCTGTTGGATTGACCTTGTGGGCATGTCTATGGGGGGAGTTTTCTTAGTTGTTGAGTGATATGGGGGGCCCCAGGCCACTGGGGATAGTGGTCCTGTGTTGTATAAGAAAGCAGGCTGAGCACGGCCCAGAGAGCAAGCCAGTAAGCAGCATTAGTCTATGCTTCAGCTCCTGCCTCCAGGTTCCTGCCCCGAGTTGAGTTCCTGCCCTGACTTTCTTCAATGATGAATTGTGACCCAGGAGATGTAAGATAGAATAAACCCTTTCATCCCAAAATTGATTGTGGCCAGTGTTTTTTCCTCACAGCAATAAGAAAGAAACTAAAACGGTATCACAAGGAAATTGAACTAGAAAGCAAGCATGTGTCACTGTTCCAATATCTGACAAAATAGACTTCAAACCAAAATTAGATAAAGAAGATCATTTTATGATGATTAATGAAACAACCCTTCAAGGAGTTATTACAATTCTAAGTATATACTCACCAAGCACTGGTATATCCAATTTCATAAA
>NW_008456376.1:0-647 GCF_000622305.1 Nannospalax galili
AAAAAAAAAAAAAAAAAAAGAAAAGAAAAGAAAAAGAAAAAGAAAAACTGACACATTAGACTATCTTAAAATTATGAATAAAATCTGATTGTGTCTATTCCCCAACTTCCTCCCTCCAACTCCCCTTGCCATGGCCCTCCCAACATGCCCCCTCCAACTTCATGTCTTCTTTTTTTTCTTTTTTTTTTGCCAATGCACTAAGTCCAGTTAGTGCTGCCCATATGTTCATGGGTGTAGGACTGGAAATGGGAGCATAGGAAACCTAGCGGTGGCCACACCTTCAAACAGAATGATTCTCCTTCCCCCAGCAACCATCCACTGCCAACAGCTCCTCATTAAGGGGTGGGACTTGGACATCATCTACCCCAGCTATGCCATGATTTTGGCTGGCTTGATTTTGTACAGATCTTGTATAGGTAACTACATGACCATTGCAATCATGAACTCACAGCAAGGGGAGTTGGAGGGAGAAAATGGGGTAGTAGATATGATCATATTTCATTCATGTTTGAAATTCTCAAAAATAAAAAAATTTAAATGTTAATTTCAATATAATGATACTGCTAGGGGAACGTGAAGGTGAGCTGCGGGCAAGATACTGGCACATATATTAATGCACAGTGCTCACACATGATACATTTTAAGTG
>NW_008456377.1:0-648 GCF_000622305.1 Nannospalax galili
CATATGACTATATTTGGGAGAACTCTCAGGGATCATCTCACTCAGGATGGCCTGTGTGAATTGCTGAGTCTATACTACCATTCAGTCCTTTTTCCGCCCAGTCCTGCATCACTCTCCCAGAGGCAGACTCCAGGGTATTCTCCATATGACTTCCTATGTGTTAATTCTTAGAGAGTTGGGTTTTGCGAGCCAATTCTGAAGGTGGCTTTTATTGCTAGATCAAGATATTGGTCAGATATTGGTACTGTAAGGGTTGGACTTGAATATTTAAGGGACAAGTTGAAGGCCATGCCATCATTAAAGATGATCCCAGTACCTAAACAGTGTCTCTTATGAGCACCTGCTACCACCATGTACTCGGGCCCACTTTTTTAACTTGCCTAGGTTCCTTCTTAGAACTACTTCAAGAATTTCAAGTCCCTAATTATCTTTTATTTTACTTTTAAACCATGGTTGCTGCAGTTTTCTATGATTATTTTTAATATGGTATGGAGGCACCCCTCGATAACCCTCAGTATGTCCTCAGGATTCTGCGTAAGTCACTTTGTGACCCAGATGAGCAGCATCCTTCAGCCAGAACCTCAGAGGGTCATGATCAACTGAATGCATTCATTAAGGTAATAACATCTGGGCTTTCTGATGGTTCAC
>NW_008456378.1:0-645 GCF_000622305.1 Nannospalax galili
GATATTGCTTGCCTGAATTCCTATCAAGGTTTTCTGTATCCATATTTGAAAATGCAAGGAATTTAGGAATTCCCCTCAAGGTGCTTGTAGCAGCAGAGTCCATTGACTTTGTTGAGATTCACAATCACACTGGCTCTGTGGTTTTGATATAGAAAATGCTCAAGCAGAGATTACATTTTCAAGTATCTCTGCAGCTCTGAGTGTAGAAAGTGCTCAGAATAGAACCATCTGTTACGGCAGGGTGTTGGACAGGTCTGCTATGGTGAGATGAAGGACAGGATGGTAACAGAAAAGTGGCTAAAACTGGGAGAAGATCTCCATTGACAGGGATAGGTCAAAGTGAAAGAGAGATAGCTACTACAGAGAACATGAGGGTTGACAGTTCAGATGAGGATCCTTCTGGGAAATCCTCTAAGAAAATAACTGACACTTTATTCTTTCAGTGTGTGGCAAGAAGTTCCACATCACATTGTTTAGTTCAACTAAGTGACAAGGAGTACGAAGGGGCCTGGCACCATAAATTAGGAGCTGTTAGCTGGGTACAATAAATTAGGGGCTGCTAGATAACAACAGCAGAGCTTCTTAACTCTGAGAAGGAGGGAGGGAGAGAGGAGAGAGAGAGAGAGAGAGAGAGAGAGAGAGAGA
>NW_008456379.1:0-648 GCF_000622305.1 Nannospalax galili
TTAACTGGTAGCAGGTGTCTGGCCCTTCTGGCTCTTCCAATCTCTCCATCATCACTTCCATGGTCACTGAGCCTTAGGTGTAGAGTTCACATTATAGATGTGTCACTTAGGGTTGGACATCTCACAGCCACTTACTCTCTGCTTTTGACCAGTTGGGGAACTTTATAATAGTCTCTACCTGTTGCACAAAGAAAATTCTTTGATGAGTGGTAAGAGTTATACTTGTTAATAAATGTAAGGGTACGTTTTAGAATATAGTAAGATATTGATTTGGTCTATGAAAGTGAGGGAAGTGTATTCTTCTACACGGTCTATGACCTCTCCAGCCATGTGCTCTTGGCTATGTTTCCATACCATACATGGATTTGCTCCTACTGAGCAGGGCTCAAGTCCAATTAGACAGCTGCTGATTACTCCCAAGATAAAAGTGCCACTACAGCATCAATAGAGATAATTAGCTGGGCTGGTAATTGTTGTGGTTTATAGATTTTACAGCTGGGTAGGATCATTGATTGATTTTCTCCCTGGTCAGCTTGCATAGCACCTTCTGATACTATGCGACCCAGTCTTCAGGGTCAGTCCCAGGTACATTGTTCTAAGTCCTGTGTCTGAAGTATGTCCTGTTTTCAGCAATAGGGTCTTACCTTC
>NW_008456380.1:0-648 GCF_000622305.1 Nannospalax galili
AGATTTCCTATATCCACCTCTGACATCTACCCACAAACACATCCCCACTCACATGGACAAGTACACATATATATGCACACATAGAAGACAAACAAATGGACAGAACCAGCTATGTAGCCCACAAGATTTTTTGATTACACAGAAAGAAAGCAGCTATGGGACCCACTCAGGATGTATTCAAATCTCCACAGCAAAAAAGAACAGCAAAGAAGTGTTGTTTGTCAAAGTGGAGTAAGTGTTGTGGAATGTTGATCAAGCCTATGATTTATTCAAGACCTGTAGACAGAAAACTGAAGTGAAATCAGAGAATTTAAGAGTTGGGGAAGGCCAAGAACACCACGAGGTACCTCTCTCACAATTTTGTGCAGCTGTCGGGAGGTCACAGGAAATGTGAGGTGCCCACTCTTCTGTAAATAAATCACTACCCTATTCTGTTTAAAAATAAATAAATAAAATAAAAAGAGTTGGGGAAGGACTGAGACTATAGCTCATCAGTAGAGCACCTGCCTAACTACTGAAAGGTTCTAAGTTCAATTCCCAGCACTACAAAAGGAAAAAAAGTTAGGCCAGGCACAGAAGCTCATACTGAGGCAGGTGGCTTTCTGTGAGCTTGAGGCCAGCCTGGTCTACATAAAGAGTTCCAGGACA
>NW_008456381.1:0-648 GCF_000622305.1 Nannospalax galili
CATGAGCACACATATGTGCATATGCACACACTAAATAATAAATGTAAAAATAATTTAAGGAGGCTTAATAAGAAAGAGTGACAGTCAGGGTTTGGATATGAAGTTCTTCCAAAGTGTCTTCTCATGTATTACAGGTATGGTTCGCCAGCTCATGGTGCTATTCTGAGAGCTTATGGAATCTTTAGGTGGTAAGGTCTGTCTGTAAGAAGTGGGTGACTGCAGGACTGTCATTGCATCTTGTATCCCTTCTGTAATTATCTCTACGTCCCTGCCTCCAAGGGATGAAGAACACCTTCTTCACACACTGCTGCCATTTCTGCAGGCACATGGGACCAAGTGACCATGAAACAAAACCATGAACCAAAATAAACTCTCAGAAATTTATCACAGCAATGCAAGTCTAACATGATGACCTCCTAATGATACAAAACTACAGCTTTTCTTCATTAAAGTCTACTTTAAGAATCCAAGAAACAGCTGAGCTTGGTGGTACATGCCTTGTATTCTAGCACAAGGCTATCTAGTGAGACCCTGTTTCAAAAAAAAAAAAACAAACCTAACAACAAAAACAAAGAATCCAAGAAGCAGGGGCCAGAGAATGGCTTACTAGTTAAGAGTATATGCTGTTCTTGCAGAGGACCTGGGTTT
>NW_008456382.1:0-648 GCF_000622305.1 Nannospalax galili
AAAAAAAAATATGAAGTGCTCAAACTAGGTATTTATTTAGTCACAAAACATGTAAAATCTGCAATTCTAAAGTGTTTGTAGTATCAAGGTAGGAACTGAGATCATAAGAAAAGGATCCAGACAACCAATCTTCTCTGGAGTAGAAAGCCCTGGCGGGAATTGAAGAGACATACTCTAAAATATATAGGAGTAATACATTCACAGATTCGTATGATAGGTTGGGTACATCTGAGCACATTAGTCTAAAAAGACATAAATGTCAGGCCTCGGCCAATTAGATAAATTTAAAGTCTAATGATAATTAGTCTCTAGTAATTGCCAATGAAGTCCACCAACCTGCAAGCCTGTGCTGGTCTGATACTCCCCTCTGCCTCTTCTGATCTGCTCTATCCTCCCTTATGCCTTCCCTACATGACAAACTCCAGGCATTTGCCAGTTTGTGCTCTTAAGTTCTTGTAGAAATACTAATAATGGGTGGATAGATGTAGAGTTGACCAGAGGACACTCAAAGTCTCTCATATTAGAAGAGAGAAATAAGTTTTAATCGACACATTAGAATTGATCAGAATCCATGAAAATCACTTATAACATGCCAGTTCTTTGAGGACATACATGCATGCATACATGAGCACACACCCTTCCTTCACA
>NW_008456383.1:0-648 GCF_000622305.1 Nannospalax galili
AAATCCCATTCAGGGAGAAACGAAGTCATGTCAGGACCTGACCCCAAGGCTCCCCAGTCTGGCTAGTGGATAAGTAGTACTGGCCCCACTTGGAGGCATTTATGTTAGCCAACAAAGGCAGACTCAGTCCAGGGAAGGTGGGCACTGGGAGCTGTGGAATGGGGGCTCTATCAGTTACTGTTCTAGTTGCTTTGATAAAATACTCTGACCAAAAGCAACTTAGGAGGAAAGGGTTTATTTGGCTTATGTTTCCAAGTTACAATCTATCATCAAGGGAAGTCAGGGCAGAAAATAAGGGCAGGAACTCAAGGCAGGAATTGTAGAGGAAAGCTGGTTGCAAGCTCACTCACTGATTCACTCTCAGATTCATGTTTAGCTAACTTTCTTATACAGCCCAGGCCCACCTGCCTAGGAATGGTACAGCCCCTATTGAGCTGGGTCCTCCTGCATCAATTAATAATGAAGAAAATGCCTGCCCCCACACACAGACATGCCCACAGGTCAGTCTGATCTAGAAAATTCTTCAGTTAAGGCTTTCACATGACTCTAGACAGTGTTGACAACAAAAGCTAACAGGGACAGTTACTGTTACTACTGCTGTGATAAAATACCCTGACAAAGCACCTTAAGGGAGTGTGCTGGATAGCT
>NW_008456384.1:0-648 GCF_000622305.1 Nannospalax galili
GTTAATACCTGTGGAAGGGACAGAGCTGAAGACGGAGCAGGCAGAGGTCCAAGTTGAGTGGAGATGCAGCCCAGCAAGTTTCAGCTCAGGCCACGGGAAGCTCTGGAGCTCTAAGGGCCCATCAGAATCACTCTCCGTTGGGCCAATATGGCCAGGCTCTTGAGCCTCTGGCTTGACTAGTCATTGATTGAGTAGACTGGCTTGGGGAGAATATGGCCTCCAGGTGGACAGCTCTCTGAATTCAGAGACTCCCCAGAGAAGTGGCAGCTGAAACTACAAAGCCTTCTGGAAAGGAGGCCTGGGCTGCACATCAGCATCCGACGGACACATCCCTGCTCCTATGCTCTCTGCCGTAGCCCTTCTACAAAATCACTTCCTCCAGAACACAGACCCCCTCTTCTGTGGGCTGTTTGCTATGAGCAGCTCTGCGCTTCTTGTTAATCCAGATCTTGAAGTGTGTATGGGAATGTATGTATGGTATACATGTACACATGTGTGCAGGTGCACATTTGCAGAAATCAGGGGAGGATATCAAGCATCCTGCTCTATCATAATTGGCCTCATTCCTTGAAACAGGGTCTGGACTTTTAGTGAATATGGAGTTAGCCAGCAAGTCCCAGAGATCCTCCTGTCTCTGCACCCCCCCCC
>NW_008456385.1:0-647 GCF_000622305.1 Nannospalax galili
CAAAGGATGTGTCATCATTCTCATTTCCCACCCTCATCATCCCACACTCCAAGAAATCCAAAGGCAGAGGCAACCTAAACTCTGAGCTGCTCTCTGATGAGTAGACAGTGTTGTACTTCAACTTCAGAAAAATCAGGACCATTGTGGCAGTGGGCAGGCAGGAGCAAGTACAGCAGTCATGAGGGTGGTGACCAGTGAGCTCGAATAGTCCCAGCACTGTCTTGATTTGACAGTAATCACCAAAGCCACTTGTGCTACCTAAATGCTGAGTGCTTAGACCCCAAATCTTTCATGTGAGGAAACCCAGGGTGGACAGAAAGGGCTGGAACCCACACGCACTGGTCTTGACAACTCTGACTCCTCTTGGTCAGTTTTCTTCTGCTCAGTTTCCATGTTTCACTGCTTTCCAGGAGCAGAAGCTGAGGAGGCCCAGCCCAGACACATCTCCCTGCCTGTGGTTTCCCTTTCGTCTCCCTTTCTAAGAGAGCAGAGCATTTCCAAGGTTTCACCCATCAAGCCCACGAGAATGGGTCCAGATCTCATCTCAATCTTAACTTTCCCCTGAACTGGGCAAGTTCAGTTTTGAACTCATTTTCTTCCTGGGCCTCAAATGTGCCCACGATGTACCCCATGCTGGTTAGCAGCCC
>NW_008456386.1:0-648 GCF_000622305.1 Nannospalax galili
AAGTAGCAGATCACTGAATACAGAGGAATGTTAGGTTATAAAGCAAACAGGGCAACACAGTCCACAACAAGATGCTCTTGTCAGTTGAAATTGAGATCTGAATTTCACATACAAAAAGAAAATGTGACATCAGAGTTGAGGTCTGGCTAAAATGGAGAAGGAAGGAAGGGAGGGAGAGAAGGACATCCAGTTTTGGAGGTGGGAAAGTAAGTTTGGAGGCTTGAGTACAGGAGTAAGGAGACCTCCTAGCAGGACAGAGGATTTAGGATGAGGGGCATCAGAATAAGAAAGGACCCAAGACCTAGAGACGTTGGGGCTCAGCCTAAGAACAATGACTGTCAGGAAGGACTTAAGCAAATAGAATCCAACCCAAGTCAGAACTTGAAAGTCCCCTCTGGCTGTTGTGTGGAGACTGAACTGGACTTGGTAGGAAGCTGTTGCATACAGGCCAGGCAGAAGCGATGTGTTGTAAGTGAGCATTCAATGTCAAAAGCACAGACAAGCCTGTGTCCAATGTCATATAGCATTAAATGCACATGCAATACTTAGGCTGTTGTCTGTAATTTACCAAGTGCTATTTTACCTTATAGACATGGCTATTGGCAAATCAGGGTTTTTTTATTCTAATATTAATTACTGTTATTGACT
>NW_008456387.1:0-648 GCF_000622305.1 Nannospalax galili
GGGAACTGTCCCTGTGAGCTGGGTCCAGGCAGAGCCCCGGCCCCTCTCCTCACCCAGTGTTTCCCCCTCAGCACTGACGCTAACTCGTGGTTTCTTTATCCACTCGCTCCTTCACAAATGCACCGCCCAACAGTAAACTTAGAAATGCTCACGCACCTCCACTCTGCCATCTGTCTTTCCAGTTCCTGGCAGGGGAGAAGAAAATTGTTTGAGACGGATGAAGCTTTTGCCATTTGAACCATACAGATTGACACGGCCCGGGGTTTTGCATTTTTATAACATGGTAAAGCACCCTCTTCCCTGTCTTTTATCTTTGCATTAATGCGAGATAACGTGATCTTACAAAGTTTAAGGTCTCCGGAAGAACAAACGAGCCATCAAGCAGATCGCAAATCTGACATCTTCTGCCTGGATCTCCATGCTGACGAGCTTTATCAGAGTAATCTGGGGAATCACATAAATTCATCATGCATGCTTCCAAAAGTGCCTTTTAAGAGTAAAACAGACACCGTTTACCTGGAGTCTCGTTCCCCCGCTGGTTTATGATGTTCAGACACAGCTCCTGCTGTCTCTTTTCCATGGCATTTTAAAGGGGTCCTGAGGCTAATGCATCCTCACAGTCTCCAAAGGAGATACATCAAAGCTCTC
>NW_008456388.1:0-648 GCF_000622305.1 Nannospalax galili
TTTTGCAAACCAAGAACAAAAGACCTAAGAAAGAAATTTGCCAAGGACACAGTTTAGAGAGAAAATAAGTAAATAAACAGGCCCTTGACCCATGAACAGATTACTTAACCTTCCTTTAGAAGAGAAAATGGTTCCGGCATGCCATTTCCACAGTCATGTGCTAATTTTTACGTGAATTGGGAAAAATATACAGTCACCAAATGTGACATTTCTTAGTAATCATAACTAAGGGAGCTCATCCATGTACAGGCACTATCTTATCCCACCTATCCCACAGGAGTGTCCTCAATCAGCAGAAGACAAGCCCAGAGAGGCAGAGTCACCTGCTCAAGGCCAACCAGCAAGTGGTGATCTGAAGCACCAGCTTCCACCATCTCCCTTGTAGGTACCTTTGTGGAGACACCTGTCACCTCAGCCTTCCTGGCATAGAGGAGCAGGGAGAGCTCCCCACCCCAGGTAGCCTTGGCGCAGGTCCCTGCCGGGGTAGTCACAAGCAGACTCTACGTCCTTCCTTTTCTTTCGTTTTTCAGACAAAATTTGGCTGTTTACTCCAGGCTGGCCTAGAACTCCTGATCTTTCTGCCTTTGCTTCAGGCAGGGGTGTGTCACCAGGCCCATCCGCCCCTCCTTTTTTCTAGTTGGTCCAGAG
>NW_008456389.1:0-648 GCF_000622305.1 Nannospalax galili
TCTGCTGCTGCTCTGCATACCCAGGATATAATCAACCAACATATCTATTCAGCCATTCACATCCTACAGCAACAAATTGACCTTCTAGCAGAACTTGATATAGTGAGACAGATGTCCTTTTTAGGTTGTGATCCCCAATATAATGACATCTGCCTGACCCCTTATCCAGTTAAAAACGCCACCCAGGCTAGGGAAGAGTTCGCCCAATACCTTAAGGGTCCCTGGTCAGAAGGGTTCCTCAATCGTTCCTTGCAGCTGTGCAGCCAAATTATAGCCCTTAATTATACCCGGGCCCCCATCCTGGATGTAGACTCCTCTTTGCTGTCCCAAGTGTGGGACCAGATCAAAAGTTTCTTTAATCCCAGTTGGATTATCTCATGGCTAATCCTTGTAGGGCTTCTGCTCCTGGTGTTTTTCGTCCTCAAGTGCATCCTGCAAATCACAAGAAGACAAGCAACCACCAACAAGGCCATAGCCAACCGCCTTATAGCCTCCCAGGTGCCTGAAAGGGGACCCATCCCCCCAGCAAATCCAGCTATGACTCACTGACTTGACCTAATTGAAACCATCCCATTCCTGGTTTGCCTCAGTGCCTCAGTCTAGTGCTGTGTGATGGGCCAGAGATGGGTAATGATCCCTCTTGTTAGA
>NW_008456390.1:0-647 GCF_000622305.1 Nannospalax galili
GTGTGTGTGTGTGTGTGTGCGTGTGTGTGTGTTTATAGAAGCCATGCTAGTGGGTGTGAGGTGACGTAGTAGTTTTGACTCACATTTCCCTAATGACAGGAATGACTAATGATGCTATAATTTCACATATTCATTGGTCACTTGCATTTTTTTCTTTGGAGAAATAATTTTTTAACTCTTTTCCCCATTTTGGGGACCAGGATGTTTATATTCCTAATAAGTTTTAGAAATTGTTTGAATATTATGATTATTATTAATCCAGATACATGATTTGTAAAAAAAATTTCTCCCATTCCGTGGTTTGTCTTTTTACTGCATTGATAGTGTTTTCTGAATCAAAAAATTTAAAACTTATAATTTGTACGTTTTCTTTCTTTTGATGTTTGTTGCAAAGGACTTGAGCAGACATTTCCTTTTATCTTAGAGCATCCTTTCTCTGTCTTTTCCCCTCCCGGAATGCATGTGTTAGTGGTTTGAAGGTATTCACGGGTCTCTTGGGCTGTACTTGCTTTTCTTCAATCTTTTTGGTTCTATTCCTTAGACTTGATAATTTCCATAGAAATATCTTCATGTTTGCTGATATTTTCTTTTTTTCACCTTTTTGAGACAGGGTCTCCCTGTAGCCCTAGCTGACCTGGAACTCACTA
>NW_008456391.1:0-648 GCF_000622305.1 Nannospalax galili
TTTTTTTTTCCTGTATCTGTTCTCCAGCCTGCATGGTGAGGTTATGGGAGGCTAAGAACTCAGTCTCTGGAGCAAGGGTCTGGGTTCTGCCCCTCCTAGTATTGTGGCCCAAGTCTGATAACTTACATTCTCTGTTTCCTTATCTTTAATGTGGGACCAACGTTGTAGAGAATCAAGAAAATCAAAACATTAAAAAAATCTTAGTGCATGGTAAACAGATTTGGCTATTTATTTTTGGAGTGTCTCTTCTTCAAGTTTATCAGCAGGGGAGTTGTGGCAGTTCCTGGAACAGAGGGAAGGCCAAGAGGGACTGGGACACTTATTTCTAAAGGAAATTGTTGCTTGGCTGTGTTGGGAGGAGGAGACAGGAACAAGGGGAACCAAAGTGATAGGTTTAGTGAGGGTTCATGCCTGAGGTCTTCTGTTTTCTCAAAGAAGTGTGAAATGGGACCCTGACTGATGGGGAGGGTAGGAAATGGGCCTCAAAAGGTTTGAGTGGTGGAGAAGGAATGAATTAGATGCCTGATAGAGAAAATGTACCTTCATAGCTAGCATGCTGTACAAAATTGAGCCAATTTGAGTCCTGAGACCAAGAATGTAAAGTGAGACCAGGTGTGATAGTGTGAACTTCAACCCCCCCCCAACCCC
>NW_008456392.1:0-648 GCF_000622305.1 Nannospalax galili
TTTTTTGTAGCTGGTAGATGCTGAGAATTGTAGGGCACAGAGCTAGGAATGAATCTGTTGATCTGTCCTAGGATATATGGCACGTTGAAGAAGACATCCACTCACCCACCAACCTGTCCAGAATCACTGACTGAGAGAAATGCAGATGAAATACATTAACTGCCTTTAAGACAACATGAGTGTTCTGGGCACCGTGTTTGTTCTAGTGAATTCCAAGCAGTATGCATCTGCTAATTCCTCTAGAGAATTATTACATTTTATATTCTTCACCTACTTTTAAAAAGAAGGATGTACTACTTTCCTGGTATTCATTTACATGCCATTGATAAATTACTGTAACCAGATTAGGGAGATAAAATAACTAGTCTATTAATTACAATGATTATTATTTAATGGGATATGGGATTCTAGGCACAATGTGCAGTAGGAAGAAAGCTTAGCAATGCATTATACAGAAGTGGTATTTTATCTTAAAGAGTAAGATAAGTGTCTGGCCAGTGCTACAATCTAGAGAATATGTTCATTAACTCTATAAGATTTATATGCATAATTGACCATAATATTTTAAAACTATTTGCCTGATCTGGCAGTACACGAAGAACAAGGAAAAACTCTAACTTCAATTACAATGAACAGATCTCTCAATAA
>NW_008456393.1:0-648 GCF_000622305.1 Nannospalax galili
CACAGATGCAAATGAGCACATATACACATGTGCACATATACATATGTACACACATGTACCCACAGAAGACTTCACTGGAGTCACTGCGGAATCAACCTCTATGTTACAATGAGTGAATGATTTTTAAATATTTCTGTTATTCCATTGAATTTTAGTAAATGTACAAAGGAAAACATCTCAAATAAAACATACTAAAGCAGTTAGGAAAAGAAATGTAAAGTGTTTCGGCCAGTCATGTTTCCAACTCGTTGGAGCATCCAGATCTCCTCACCACACTAGTAAGGTCTCTTTATAACTACAACAACCATACACAGTGATGGGCCTGCTACTCACCTAAGTGAAAAACATGTATAGATTCAGGAGCACTTATACACACATGCAGATTGTCTATTTTGATTAGTTATGATAGCTTCACCCCTTAGTTTTCGACAGATACATTACATTTACATACATGGGTGATGAAATCCTGGAGGCTATTTTAGGTGACTGTGGCTTTCTAGCATTGCAAAATATTGTACCTTATAACTGTATACTATTTAACATTAAGTCAACAATCCAGTGTTTGAGTTTGTTCTATTATTTTCTTATTAATAATACTTTAAAAATATTTTATTTTTTATTTTTATTTTATGTGTATGAGTGTATTGC
>NW_008456394.1:0-648 GCF_000622305.1 Nannospalax galili
TTGGCCCCTGGATAAAACTGAGGATCACTTGGGAGAAAGGAAGTGTATGAAAGTTATAATCCTTTCAGTCAAATCTGCACAGAGACCCTGCTGCTACGGACAAGTGGTGTTCAGAACCAAACAGGAGCAGGTATTTTCCTCCACACTTGTGCTCACACCCACCAAGCCTCTCTTTGAAAAGAGCTCCCTGGACTCCCGGAAGTCTCAAGACCAGCCAGCTCTACTGGGAAGGGAGAGGGAAGAAGCCAAGACCAAGGCCACGGTCACCATCTTTTGAGGAAGTCTATGGCATCTAAGGCATTCTGCGATTCATTGAACATGACACAATGCATTTTTCTAACATGTGGTATTGTGCTTGCTGAAACTGGACACGGTATCATTTAGATAGTTCAATGCCTGCATTGTTTCTGTCCATTTAATAGCTTGAGACATGAAAACCATAATTAGTAAGTGACCAATTTAGAGATTTTTTAAAAGCTTAAAAAAGAATACACATTTTCTTCACCACACGAAGACAGAAGGTACTTACTGATTGCAGAGATAAGAAATGAGCTCAAGTATGAAAACCCAACAATTTGCAATCCAGAATTCTTTTCCATGTCTCCAGCCTTTAAGTTTCCTGCTACATCACATGTTCTCTAAAAAAAA
>NW_008456395.1:0-648 GCF_000622305.1 Nannospalax galili
ATATATATATATATATATATATATATCCTTTTCATATATATAAAAATATGAATATATATGAAAATAATTTATTAAGTCAGCATGGGTTGTCTCACACATGAGAGGCTGAGAACCTGGTAGTTGCTCGGTCCAGAAGGCCGGGGAACCTCAGGAGTCCCAGTCTGGCATGGCAAACCAGAAGGGTCCCTTGGAGAGCAGCTGGTCCTCAGCCAATGAAGGAAGCCAGGAAACGCTGGTTCTGATGTCAGTGAGTGAAGGAGGCAACAGCAGCAACAAGTTACCTAGAGGAAAAGGCAAGTGAATGAAAGGTCAAAATCTTCCTTCTGACATGCTCTTTTTATCTGGGCTGCTATCAGGTGTTGCCCATTTAGAGTGGGTCTTCCAACATCAATTAAGGTAATCAGGACCATGCCTGAGGCCCTCTACTCAGGTGAGTCTAATTGCTGGTAAATTGATATTAAAACCAGCCATCACAGGCTACCTTTGGTGGCACACCTTTAATCTCAGCACTCAGAAGACAGAAACTGACAGATTCCTTCGAGCATCACTACGTTTGCCAAGAGTTTTTTTTTTTTTTTTTCCTTAAAATTGTCTTTTGTTGCTTTTTTCTTTTCCTTTAACTTGAGACCCACCTCAACCTCCTCAGTG
>NW_008456396.1:0-648 GCF_000622305.1 Nannospalax galili
AAAAAGCCCCATTAAAAAAAAAAGAAAGAGTACATGAAGTTATCAGAAAAACATGATGGGGAGACATGGGAAGAAATGGAAGGGAGGGAGTAGGCATGGATTTGATGAAAACACCTTATATGCTTATATCCCTCTATGAGATTCTCAATATATTATTTAAGAAAGTGTGAGTAATAACAGAGGTCATGCATACAGTTTTGTGAGACTTTATACAGATAGTGTGTAAAAGGTGCTGAGGAGAACAAGTGTAGTTGCTAAGTGCTCAGTGCATGGTGTTCTACCTAAACTAATATCATTAGTTACAGTAGTGACAATATCTTAGGACGGGGAGGTGACGTCAGAGGAGCAGAGATTTGGGTGAAACTTTCAAGGGTTGGTAGGACTGGAATGGTATGTGTTTTAGTTTCTACTGCTGTTATTAAAACAACCCAGACAAACAACCACATAGGAGAAAAATGGTTGGTGTTAGCTTACAATAGGAGGTTACCGTCTATCATTGCGGGGAATCAAGGCAGGAAGTTGAAGCAGCTGGTTATATCCACGGTCAAGAGCAGGAAGAAATAAATGCAGGCATACTTACCACTCAGCTCACCTGCTCCACCTATATACAGTCCAGGACCCAAACCCAGGAAATGGTGCCACCCACAG
>NW_008456397.1:0-648 GCF_000622305.1 Nannospalax galili
TAAGATTCTGACCCTCGTGCTCAGAATCTCTTTCCTGCAGTCTCCCATTTATAGCCTCAACTCAGACGTCACCTCTATGACATCTGCATCCTTCCCTGAGTGGGCGCTCCATCTCATTGAGCCTATGCTCCTCTCCAGTCCCCACCAATCACGGGTGGGGTCAGGTTGCATCCTTCCTTATAACCCCCCAGTGTCTAGAAAGTATATCTAAAAAATACGTATGTTCAGTGATGAAGTAGATGAGTGAACAAGAAGTAGGAATTCGTCTTAGGCCATATTGCTCATGTGTTTCCTTCTCCAGGCAGGAAAAATACTGTTGTATTATAAGGATCAGACCAAAGACATCCTGATAAGATTCACTGCCTGGTGCTGTATTCTTGTAAGTAACCAGTATTGCCAAGATTGGTTTTAGTCCTACTCAAATATATTTAAGAAGTGCTTAGCAGCACTCTTGTAGCAGCTGTTAACTCATTGTGACAGAGAGCATTTTCACTTGAATAACAAAAAGGAACAGATCATGGAAGTCTAGGAGTTGGGGCCACACTTACCTGTGTTCCTATGGGAACTTTGAATATTTGTTTTATATGGATTTTTATGCACTTTTCAGACATGATACTAATGTGTGCCCCTCAGCTGCTGAGCAAGCAT
>NW_008456398.1:0-648 GCF_000622305.1 Nannospalax galili
CCCTAAAGTACATTCTGAGGTCTAGAGACAGGGTGAAACCTACCTAGACCAAGGGGGCCTCTGACAGTTTTGAGAAGTTAACATTTCAGTTCCAAATCAAAGACAAGAAGCATAAGAAATTACAAGCCCAGAGGGAGGCAGGAGGGAACTCAGGTGAAGCCACAGCATTGCCAGAGGTGTGAAAGGATGTGGCCTAGGAGTGGGATTTTGAGTAACTAATGGAGCTGGGAGCAGGATGTGTGGGAGTAGGGGTGAATCGAAAGGGGTTCACAGGAGCCACCACTGTGGAGGCTCACAGGAGCAACCGTAAAGGGTGCCAGGAGGTAGGGTAGGTACACGTACCTGCCTCTAATAGTCCCTGTGTTTGGCCAAAGTCAGAGTACATCTTCCCCAAGTGAGGGCTACAGCTGGGTCAAATATAATCCATAGACAGCCAAGGATCCTGAGTACAAAGTTTCCAATTTCTAAGACACTCTTATGCAGCAGAAAAGATCAAATTAAGGGCTAGTGAGCAATCTATGGGGTCAAATCAATGGATCTAATAATAGCGGGCAATGGTCACATGATTCATGCAGAAGAGGGTCAGGCTGCCCAGAACCACAGCTCTGTGGTTGAACTGGTGGCCACACAGAAACACAGGCAAAAACC
>NW_008456399.1:0-648 GCF_000622305.1 Nannospalax galili
GATTACCAGCATGCACCACCAAACCTGGCTTTTCCTTTTTTAAAACATGAGTTCTGGAGATGGAATTTGGGTCTTCCAGATTGCCAGGCAAGCTCTTTACCAACCGAGCCATCTCCCAACCCTAGATGTTTTCTGTTTAATAACCATATTTATACATTCAGTTATTACATGTACCTACTAAACATTGCTCAAATTTATATTCACAAAGGAAACCTGAATATCAAAATCACAAGATCCTTGTTTGTTATATAAAAAAGTGTCCTGTTTACATACATCCCAGGTATATCCCCCTGAGTATTTTAACTCCTCTCTATTTATAACACCTAAGATGCGTAAATGTAAATGTTAAACTCTAGATATACCGTATTGTTTAGAAAATAATAACGAGAGAAAAAGTTTTCACATGTTTGATACACACAATCTCGCTCCAATATTTTCAGTTTGCGGTCGGTGGAACCCACAACACAGATGGTGGTGAGCACAGAGTCATCTCTAGCTCAGCATTCTCTCTGAGATCTGCTCATGGTGAAACTCTGCAATGTCCTAAAGGCGCATATGAAGCAACATAAACTGGTTTGGGGACAGTGAGGTAGATGGGCTCTGAGATCTTTTATCCATTAACTGGACCATGTGCAAAAAAAAAAAAAA
>NW_008456400.1:0-648 GCF_000622305.1 Nannospalax galili
TGGAATTTCTTCTCAATTACTCAAAGAAAACATTCTTCTAAGACACCCTCCAAAAGATGAACCGAGTTGCAGATATTGAATATAACAAACTCACAAATATTAAAATTTCAGTACTCACTCATAACTTAAAATCAAATCACATATTGTGTTACCTCTGCTTTTTACAAAATGTAACAAACCTCATGGAAAAGATATTTATCGAATACACTCTCATTGACACAGCACAAATAACTTTATGCAGGGCCATCATCACAATTTAGAGTTAGGAAATTCTCAATGATACATAAGGGTGGGCGAGATGGCTCAGTGGGTAAAGGGACTTGCCACTGACCTGATGATTTGGGCTCCATTTCCTGGACACACATAGTGGAAGGAGAGATCTGATTCTTACAAGTTGTCTTCTGACCTCCACACGTGTGCTGGAGCACATGCGCCCACATACATACACAAAAATAAGCAAATGTAACTTTAAAAAGAAAGGACTGATGCATAAGGAATATCCAGGAGTTTGCAGAGAGCTTGGCTCACACTCCAAGAGAAAATAGAGATCAGAATCGAAGTCCAGAGAAAACATTCAAGTAACTGCAAATGCCATTTATTTATTTTATGCCAGTAAAAGACCTTCACACAGAAACACTTTTTGCATGT
>NW_008456401.1:0-648 GCF_000622305.1 Nannospalax galili
AGACCGAGCGCTTCCCCACCCCGCCCCCCGCGGGTCGCCGGCGGCCGCGGGGCTGCTGGGCCTAATCCAGGTCAGGAGGAGGGGGCGCGGCCGTCGCGGCTGCTTCAGCTGCTGCCTCAGCTGCTGCTGCCCCCGCCGACGCCGGAGCCGCGGCCTCGGGCCTCATTCTCCACGGCCTCAGCGCGGTGGCCGATCGAGGCTGGCCGGGCCTGCGTCATGCGCCGTGCGTGCTCTGGCCCCGCCCTCGGTGCGGCGGCCCGAACCCCGCCCGACTCCTAGCGGCTGCGTGGCTCTCGGCTGGCCCACGTGAGCGCGGGGCAGCTGCCTGTCTCCGAAGCTTCTAGCTTCCCGGTGTCGGCCGTTGGGATCCAGCCCGCGGTTTCAGTTCAGCTCTTACCTGCCGGGTTCTCAGTGCGTTCACCGCCCTCTCAGCCAGGTGGTGTTTCCTAGCCCACAGCTGAATAGACAGTTGAAATGTAAAATAGCCTCTCCTTTATCCTTCAGAGTAAAGTCGGGGCTCACTTAGGAACACACCCTATCTCTGGACTCTCCTATCTTCCCACGCCACAACCCGATTCTGTTTCTTCTCATTCCCACCACGGTCTCAAGCAAAGGCCTCCACTGTATTCAGTGTTGCCCAGCTCTGCT
>NW_008456402.1:0-648 GCF_000622305.1 Nannospalax galili
ATCTGCTACTATGTCAGTGAATTATAATGCAATACATATTATCACACACAGGCTAAGAATATTAATATAGAATTTATAGAATAACTGCAGTTAGCAAATAGTTGTCAAAAGGTCTACTCCTATTAATCAAAGAAATGTAAAACAGGATAACATTGACTTTTAAACCCATTAAATAAATATTTTTCTCATTTTAATTATTTCTGATAACACCCACAGTGATTAATGACGGTCAAATTCATCACTGAAAGCAGGCAGATTTGCTATAACTTTCATGGGAAATGATTAAATACCTTTGATAAAGAGGCTTAACATGAAAATAAAATGTATCTAGAAACTCTACTTTTGAGAATGGTCGACAAAAAAGAGAATGTATTATATGGGGTGTGTTTACTTTCTTTATGGGTGTATTATTTACAGTGATATATATTAAAAACCATGTGCATAAGTTAAAACAGGGCATTAAGGGTTACTTTAATCTTAAATTTTGTCTACCACAACTAATTATTCTAGGCTAAAACAGCGTACTGAAATGCCCTGGTTCCATTCCCTCCAGGGTTGTACACATGCAGAGAGACACACACTGACACACATACACTCACACAATCATGTACAAACTCACACCCATGTGCGTGCACACACACACACACA
>NW_008456403.1:0-647 GCF_000622305.1 Nannospalax galili
AGAGCAGTCAGTGCTCTTAACTGCTGAGCCATCTCTCCAGCTCCAGAATTTATGCCATTTATATTTAACGTGGCTTGTCTTTAACTTTGAAAACACCACGCTGCTGCCTGCCGGTCAAGCTTTTGCTTTTTCTTTTCCTAATATTGCCCCACCTTTTGGATAGAAAATTACATTTTGTGAACGCAGGTAAAGCCTCTGTGGATTGGTTAGCTCTTTGTGTTTATAGCATTCGTTTTACTTTTGATAGGTGAACCTTTGACTGGCAGAATCCCAGTGGATGATTCTGTGTGATCTCAGAATCCCACAGGAATTTGCTTCCCTTTGACACTGTCGGTTTCCACCCCGTCCTTGATGCGGAGCTCCTTTTTCCATTAATCAACACATAGCTACTGGTTTTGCTCAGTCAGTTGTCTTTTAGGACTGTGGAATTCATAAGAAAAACATCAACAGTCACTACTCGTGCAGGTTCCCCGTGTCGACTCAGGTTTCTGTCCCTTTCCACTGCACGCAGGCGATTTCTTTCACAGCTGTGGTGCGGGTGTGGCATGCTGGTGATGCATTTGTTTGAATTTGGTGATCTGAAAAACTTGTGACTTTGCCTTCATCCTCCCCACCCCCCAGTTTTTTCTTTTTGGCTTTTTTTTTTT
>NW_008456404.1:0-648 GCF_000622305.1 Nannospalax galili
AAGTCACCCATTTTAGTCAGATGTTGAAATGATTGAACTGGCAACAGTCTAAGCCTTAATGCTTGCCTCTGCCTCCTGAGTGCTGGGATTATACATCTATTTTTTTAAAGAACAGAGAGTGATCAGAGGTGACCTGTGTTTTTAAGAGAAGAGTATAAATTATCTGAAGAATTTTAAAAAAGAAAGACAGAATCAGCAAGTGTGAGATAGAGATACAGAATGTTATAGGTATGAAAAACATATCTGATAAAAAGGAAATGGTTTGGGGTAAGAAAGGATTTTGTATGGTAAATTAGTTTTGTCCTAAAGTAAAGGATTGTTAAAATTACAGTGAGAGCAAGACAAAGTCAGAAAGTTAAAGAATGTCCATAGAGGGTTACGAACGTTCACTTCAAAATGGTATGAGCTGAAAAACAAAATTGCTTAAAGAACAATTTTATGTTTTGTCAAGATAATTGCCTATAAATTCTGCTGATTTTGTTGGTCTTTAACTCTTTACAAATCACTCTTGTTAGAGTGATTTTATTATTTAAAAATCTGTTTTTGTCAAGATTTATCTATCAAGAATGTTCAACCTTTTGACACCCTGACACAGCATTGCCATCTACAAAGCTCATGCTCATGAACGCACAGTGGGGTTTTAAATAC
>NW_008456405.1:0-647 GCF_000622305.1 Nannospalax galili
AAAAAAAATACACTGTTTACTTGAAGTTGCATATGTTAACTTGCAGATACATTTGAATATCTGTTCTTTCTCAAGGTGAGTAGAATCATTGTTGAGTTGAACATTTTTTAAAAGATTTACTTATTTTTATTTTATGTGTATGTGTTTTGCCTGCATGTATCTGCATCACATGACTGTCTGGTACCCATGGAGGCCAGAAAAGGGCATCATATCCTCTGGAATTGGAGTTATGGATAGTTGTTAGCTGCCATGTGGATGCTGAAAACTAGATCTGAATCTTCTACAAGAACAGCCTCTTACCTGCCATGCCATTTCTCCAGACCCCTCCCTTTTTTTGAGACAGGGTCTCACTTTGTAGCCCTGGCTGGCCTAGAACATGTTATGTAGATCAGACTGGTTTTAAACTCATTGAGATCTACCTGTCTCTGCCTTCTGAGTGTTGGGATTAAAGGCCTGTACCACATACCTTCTTGAGCTAACTTTAAAAATTTTTTTAGCTGATGTGGTGGCACACACCTTCAATGCCAGCACTTGGGAGGCAAAAGCAGGCTGATCTCTGTGAGTTCAAGGTCAGCCTGGTGTACATAGGGCGTTCCAGGCCAGCTATGGCTACAGGGAGACCCTGTCTCAAAAAGGAGGTTTTTTTT
>NW_008456406.1:0-648 GCF_000622305.1 Nannospalax galili
TGCCAGGTCCTCAGAGGTCCAGCCCAGGGGACCAGGAAGGAGGAGGCGTAGAGGCTGCGCTGGACAGGAGCCACTATAGGCACAGTTGGTGGGACAGGCCCCAGGCAGTTGCAGCCAGTTCTGGGAGTCCTTAGGGAGGAACCCCGCCACCCCCACTCCCCCACCCCCACCCTCACCTTGGTTTGGTTCCTAGTAGCCACATGGCAGCTAACAACTGACCATAACTCCAGTTCCAGGGAATCCAATGCCCTCTCCTGTCCTCTAAGGGTTTGCATGTAGGTGTGCAGTTATATACATGAAGACAAACCATTCACACACATAAAATTATTTTAAAATATTCTGGTAAAAACAGAAAAACAATAGAATGTACCATATTTTCTAAAACACAGGTACAAATTTTGTTGTTTGATAATTTATAAAGACATTGTAAGTACTTTAAGCTGCTTTATTTTGAACACTAAACTTGGTTTTATAGACTCAGGAAATAATTTTAAATTCCTATTTTCTCCCATGAGCTGCATTGTTTATTGGTTACCTGATTTTTTCCTTCATGAAAAATTTGGTTTACTTAACTTCTTTTTCTTTCAAAAAATCCTTTCATACATAAAAGATGATTAAGTTAATAGATATGTTGTTTGTTTCTTCTTA
>NW_008456407.1:0-648 GCF_000622305.1 Nannospalax galili
GTGCATTTGTTCTCCTGAAGAGACCCACCGAGTCACAGACCCTAACAGTCAGATTCTTCCTTGATCACAGATCACCTTCTATATTGAGTCAAGTTCTCTCACTTGAACCTAGAGCTTGCCTGCTTGGTTAATCCAGCTAAACAGCTTGCTCTTGGACTCTCCCATCTCTACCTCCTGAGCACTGGGATTACAGGTGTGTCTCCACACCTGCTCAGTATTTATGTCGGTGGTAAGGACCCAAAAAATAGTCCTCATGTTTGCACAGCAAGCACTTAACCCAGTCTCTGAGTCAGCTATTTTTTTAATGAACTTTAGAAATGATACAACAGGTTAATTTGAAATTTTTAGGGAAATTCCCACACTTGTATAAAAACACAAAAAAATCTGTTTCTTTTTGTGATGGATGGTCTTTCTCATCAACTTGACAGGATTTTGAATCACCTGGGAGACATATATCTGGGCATATCTATGAAAAACTAACTGAAGGCTTATCCTCAGAGTGGGCAATATTTTCCAGTAGGTGGCCCAGATATAAAGAGGCCCCAGGAGAAAAGAAGCAGTGCACACCTGCCTGACTGTGCACCAAGTGCTTCAATCTCTGCTGTCATCCTCCACTGACATCAGACTACAGCTTCTTTGATCTTCCAA
>NW_008456408.1:0-648 GCF_000622305.1 Nannospalax galili
CTTACATGCAAGCAATACACTCATACACATAAAATAAAAATAATTTTAAAATATATAAAATTAAAACTATCATAGGATCTGGTCACATCACTCCTTGCATAAACAAAAATGACTCATTCCTCTGCAGACACACTTGTGCAGCCATGCTTGCTGCTTTTCTTTTCACAGTATCTAAGATAAGGAAAGAGCCTAAATGTCCCTTAACTAATAAACAGATAATAAAACATGTGGCACATTTGCATAATGGAGTTCTATCTACTCTGTGGTACAGAAAGAGCAAATCATGAAACTTTCAGGTAAATGGCTGGAGCAAAAAGCTGTTCCAGATTATGAACACCCAATACCTATTCTGCTCTGTGGCTCAGCAAACCACTATTCCAGATAACTTCCACACCCCACCCATAGTCTCTTTTAGCTTTTGCCCGTGGCTTGTGGCCCACTGTCTCATCCCAGGTCTGTAAATGCTCCCATTCACATTGACGCAGGAGAGACACCGAGGCCATTTTTTCCATGACGCTGCAACTGCTTCTGTCCCGAAATGGTGCCATTGCTCCACCCTCCTTGGCTAACTCTCCACAGCTCCCTCTCCTTAGCTGACTGTCCACAGTCAATTCTCCACAGCAAGCTCTGCCCCTCAGAGGAATAATT
>NW_008456409.1:0-648 GCF_000622305.1 Nannospalax galili
TTTTTTTTTTTTTTTAAACCATCCTAGTTTTAGTGAAAATGATTACAAGGTTGAAGGGGGAATAAATTATAGTAGAGTTGAAGTGTCATTTTCCTCTCCCAGCCTGGTGTTGGGGCAAGAGGCTCAATCTCCAGTCCTCCCTGCAAAGTAGAATACTGTCTGCAAAAGCAATCATTAGCAAAGGGTAGATCCACTGTGAACGTGCAGTAAAAGTCAAATGCAAAGCAATCACCCTTTAAACACCAGTCATTCAGGAAGTGTAGGAACACTGACTGTCTGCACTAATACACTATTACTGTGAATATAAGTGGAAAGTTTAAAAAGCCATTTGGGATTCTCAGTTAGCATAGGGCAGACTGAGAAAAAGCTAAGGCGGGAAAAGTAAACACGGCGGACAATAGGGACATGCTGGGGGAAATGAGGTAGTTTTGGCTGAAGACAGAATGAAAGGAGAGAAGCTAAAAAAACGCAGGGCTGATGAGATGGCTCCGCTGGTAAAGGCACTTGCTGCCAAGCCTGACAACCTGAATTCTACCCTCAGAACCCCCACATGGTAGAAGGAATGAACTGACTCCTGCAAGGTGTCCTCTGACCCCCACAGGCACCATGGCATGTGTATGCAATAAAATAATAAAGTGTTAAAAAAAA
>NW_008456410.1:0-648 GCF_000622305.1 Nannospalax galili
TTTACTTTAACTGCTATAAAAAAGTTTCCATCGTAAAGCTTAAATGAAAAGGAACTGAACATACATTTTCATTACAGAAATATTTTCTCTCATTTCTATCTCTGTCCTTATGTTTGAGTCCTAACAGTTTTGTACTTTTATGTATGTCTAAAAATAATTCTCCCTAAGAGAGATCTTATTACCTGGCAACACAGAAGGAGGATTTTACCAAGTAAATAGAAGGGTGATAAGGAAAGCTCTTCCAGACTAGGAATGGGGACTAGAGACTGCAGATAACCTGACTGGTAGACCTCAACTAGGGTGGGATGCAGATGATTCAGATTCCGCTGTTTCAATCCTCTTCTCTGCCTCAGCCCAGGGAGAGAGATTAGTCTGTCATAAACCTATACACTCTGTAGCTTTATGTTTTTTATTAATTATACTAAACGAAACTCTTTGTTGCAAGTAAAAACAACCCAATTTAAGCCCCATCTTTAAAAATATATAATTGAAACTCTACATAGCTAGTTAGACCCTCCCCACACTGTCTCCATTCGCACCTTGGGCCTAGGTGCTGTCCTGTCCTGCTCACCCTGGCTGCACCGTCCCGACTAGCCTGACAAGTGTATCTCTCACCACTCATCAAAGAAGCTTCTTTTTGCAAGAGAT
>NW_008456411.1:0-647 GCF_000622305.1 Nannospalax galili
CGTGTCACCTGCCCTCTCTGCCATAAAGACTGTCGTGTCACCTGCCCCCTCAGACGTGCAGATGGTCGCATCACCTAGCCCATCTGACATGCAGATGGTTCTGTCACCTGCCCCCTATGACGTGCAGCTAGTCGTGTCACATGCCCCCTCTGACGTGCAAATGTTCGTGTCAAATGCCCTCTCTGCTGTAAACATGGTCGTGTCAATTGCCCCCTCTGACGATGAGATGGTCGTGTCACCTGTCCCCTCTGTGGTGCACATGGTCGTGTCACCTGCCACCTCTGACGGGCAGATTGTCGTGTCTCCCACCACCTCTAACATGCAGATAGTCATGTAACCTACCCCCTCAGACATGCAGACGGTTGTGTCACCTGCCCTCTCTGACTTCCAGATGGTCGTGCCCCCTGCCCACACTGACGTGTAGATGGTCCTGTCTCCTGCCAACTCTGACGTGCAGATGGTCATGTCCCCTGACCGCTCTGACTTGCAAATCGTCGTGTCACCAGTTTGTTCTGACGTGCAGATGTTCGTGTCTCCTGCCCTCCATGATGTGCACAGGGTCGTGTCACCTACCCTTTCTGATGTGGACTTGGTCGTGTCACCTGACCTCTTAGTCATGCACCTGGTCGTGTCACCTGCCCTCTTTG
>NW_008456412.1:0-645 GCF_000622305.1 Nannospalax galili
GTGTGTGTGTGTGTGTGTGTGTGTGTGTGTGTGTGTGAATGAGAGGGGGTGTTATATGTGGGGATGAGGGTAGTGGGTTTTTTCCATTAAAAGTTTTGTTAGTTAAAGCAAAGAACTTACTATATTGCCCAGACTGTCATCAAACTTAAACGGTCCTGCCTTAACATTCTGAGTGCTGATGGTAAAATTGTGGACTGCTATATTTCGATATAATGACATATTTTAAAGCAAATCACCAAACACAACACCATGTACTCAGTAAAATTTATAATGTAAAATACTCGGAACCTCATCTCCTTAATTAATATTAGCATACCATTTCTGAATTAAATGTGTTCATATATACATTGCAAAGTATTTAAGAGTTAATCATCTGCACACTGATTCTCATCTCCTTTCAAGATAAGTAGTGTAAAGAGCGATTAAGAGATGTGCTGAGTGTCACAGGCTTACACAGTCAGGCAACTCTCATTCTTCCAAAACACGTGTGGTGGTATTATGAGAAATAAAATAATAAAATCTAACCTAGATCTCATACAGCGTTTTTAACTCTTCCGTTGTAATGTATCCTTCAAACAATCTAGTTGACATTGTTTCAACACTAGTAATTGGTGATTACGTTAAGCTGTGGTCTAGCTTGAGGTT
>NW_008456413.1:0-648 GCF_000622305.1 Nannospalax galili
TCCTTGGGGTGTGCTCCACTGCTCAGGTCTGTCCCATGGGGTGTGTTCCACTGCTCTCATCTGCCCCCTGGGGTGTGCTTCAGTGCTCAGATCTGCCCTTTGGAACTGGCATTCCTTTTCCCTTAGCTATTGGTAGTACTGGTGTTTGACCCCCTCATCTGCTCTGAGAACTGCCATCAGCTGCCCCCACTTACTCTGCTCCTGGAAGTATCTCACATCTATTAACTGATGCAGGGGAAGGAAGGGTTAGCCTAACTTCAGAATTCCCTATGAGATTGGCTGAGTGAGGTCTTTATTGTGCCAACATCACAGTAAAGCTTCTCTGTTCCCCAATCCTGCTTTCCCTCTCTCTTCATAGTTACTTACTAATAAACATCTTTCATGTCAATTTTCAGTTCAGAACCTTTTCTCCAGGGAGCCCAGTTGTAACAGTATTGGAGTTACCAACATAATACCTAAGCCTGCACATACAGTTATCATATTCATATTTATTCTATATTCATTTTAGTAAATTACCAGCCCAGTTTTACTATAATTAAGCTATTGAAATATATACTATTTTATGGGCCTGGAAAGATGGCTCAGTGGTTAAGAACGCTGACTGCTCTTGCAGAGGACCCGGGTTCGATTCCCAGCACCCACATGACA
>NW_008456414.1:0-648 GCF_000622305.1 Nannospalax galili
AAAAAAAAAGTAATAATAAATAAAATAGAATAAAAAAAGAATTTTCCGTATCTATAGAGATTTGGAGTGGTCAGAGATTTTTGGTGGTTTTCAACTTAAAAGAATTCACTAAGTAAGCTGGCTGTGTCTCACTGTTGGCCATGTAAATACAGATACTTCTTCAGGTGGATGGATTTACCTACTGGGCAGGGCCAGTCCTCTCTTACCAGTCTGTAGGGAAAGGAAATGGCCGAGAGGAGACAATCCCTGGGTGGCTACAGCCAGGTGGTCTAGCAAGGTTGGTCTGAGTGTGCCTTTGAACCTGCCCTTTGGCAGGCTGCAGATTCCCATCTAAACACACTCACTGAAGACACAGGTCTACATGGATCCACCCTGGGCATTTGACCATGTCACTGGGCCCACTGCATGGTGGGTTGACTGATGCCGTGAACTTTCAAGTGGAACGAAAGACATGGCTTTGGGGTAGAAGACAGATGCTGAGCATCTTGGGGTAGACGATCAGCACTGTCTGGGGATCCCACAAACACTATCCCATCAGTGACCACCCTGCTCTGGGAGGTTCTTCCAGGTGCTGCCATCCCAGCATGAACTAATCAGACTTCCTCCCCTGGGATGTTTAGCTGGAGACAAGAGGAGCTGGCTAGCCTG
>NW_008456415.1:0-648 GCF_000622305.1 Nannospalax galili
TCCCCTGGAACTGGAGTTATGGATGGTTGTTAGCTGCCCTGTGGGTGCTGGAATGGAACCTGGGTCCTCTGCAACATCAGACAATGCTCTTAACCTGCTGAGCCATTTCTGCAGCCCCATTTTTTAATTATTCTCATACATTGTAATTTGAAATTTTAGCCATTTAGTCAGATTCTGTGATTTGAATCAAACTGTGTCCTCATAAGCCCTTAGTATTTGGGGAAGCTGTGAAGCCTTTTGGATGTGGCCTAGTTGAAGGAAGTGTTACTGAAGGACAAATCTGGAGCTTTATAGTACAATTCTTGAAACACTTTGCTATCCGTGTCTTCTGTTCCATCAAGATATTTACAAGTGTCATGGTCCTGTTGCCCCAGGCATGTGCTGTTCCCTCTGCCATGCCCCCCAATCCTGATGGACTTGCCTTCTCTGAACCATAAGCCAAAATACATCCCTTTTGGCCTTGATTTCTTCTTGCTAGGTATTTGATTTCAGTAATGAGGAAAGTAACTAATACAGCAAGAGAAATAAATTAAAGAGAAGAAAAATAAAATTATACTTAATAGAAAATGAGTATGTCAAAATGCTAGAAGGTTAAACGTTCCACCAAATAATCTCACCCAGCTGTGAACCCTGTTAATTACAATAAAG
>NW_008456416.1:0-648 GCF_000622305.1 Nannospalax galili
GTTTTTACTCAAAGCAGCTTTTAGGGCCAAAGTTTAAAGAATCAGGAAAGGATTAAAATAAATTGTCATTCTCACCTAAAACTGGCTTTAGCACCAGACAAAGGGAGACTTTCCATGAACATTTCTGTGGGAGAGGTGCGGGACTCCACAGATCTGGAAAATTCAAGAAAAGAGTGTTTCTTCAGAGACTACCACATAAAGCTTTAAGGACGAATTAGGTAAACATCCACAGAGATTTCATCTCTGGTTGCCTCTTTTGCAAAAGGAACTGATGATCTGTGTTCGAGGAAACGGTAGGGAACTGATTCAGCCCTCTCAGGGTAAAAATTAGCTAAGTGGACAGCTTGAGGGAAACTTTGCAGTTCACCTGCTCCACCTGTTATCAACTGTACAAGAGTGGATCTGGCCTGCAAAGTATAAGCCACTGCAAAAATCAAGGCTGTATGTAAAAACTGTCTAACAGAAATTGAGAAGTGGTGAGGAACAGGTTCAGATTGAAAACAGGCAGCTGCTTCTCCTTAACAGCTGCTAGGGGACCAGCACCCAACAGGAAGCCTCCATGGCACTAGCACCTGGATGACAACTGCTCTCCAGAATGTTCCTATCCATGAGATGGGAGCAGATCACATCCCGTAGGGGAAAGCCTCC
>NW_008456417.1:0-648 GCF_000622305.1 Nannospalax galili
GCTGCTGCAGCCTCATTCCATGGGCTAGAGTCCTGAACTAAGTAAAACTGAGAACGTGAACTGAGCAGCAAAGTTCATCACTCTCTGCTTCCTGACTACAGATGAATTGTGACCATCTGCTTCCAGGTCCGGCCGTGTGACTTCCCCACTAGGAGGGACTGTGTCCTCCAACTGTGAGCCAAAATAAATCCTTCATTAAGTTACTTTTGTTGGGTACTTTGTTGCAACAACAAGCAAATTAACTAATACAACTATATGCTGTATACTTGAAATTGTTGATGGCAAATGTTGCATTTTTATCATAATAACAAAACCAAACGCATTTTGAAAAATCTTAGTTTTACTATCTAATAAACAAAAACACACCTATTATAATGCTTGAAAATACTGGGAAAAAAATACAGTGTTGTGGTCTTTTGCACTTTTTAATATACTAAATACCATGCATTTAGTTTAGTGGAACAAATAAAAGCAGCCTTTGGAACTACCAGGATTCCAACTTAATTTTCACGCCATTTGGAATTTTTCAATGACTCACGAGGTACTGTGATAGCGTGTTGCCCAGTTCCGCCATTCCGATGGTCAGGTGAGTCCAATAATCAAATCCTTTCCCAAATTCAAAGCTGGAAAACTCATCATGAGCAACTG
>NW_008456418.1:0-648 GCF_000622305.1 Nannospalax galili
TCTGCAAGAGCAGTCAGTGCTCTTAACCACTGAGCCATCACTCCAGCCCCACCATTCTGGCTCTTACAGCAGGGGGAACCCAAAGGGAAGATGAGGAAGTAGACATTGTGATCTGTGGGAGAGGCTGTCTGTTTGCTCTGGGCTGGTTCAGATAGGCTTTGACCACAGGCGGGCTAGGGAAAGAGTCAGAAAAACTAGAGCAAACTGTGTCTTATTCTTTCTACAGTGTGCTAGACATTTTCCCCACGGTGATAGCCCTCGCAGGAGCCAGCCTACCCCCATTCCGGCACTTTGATGGACTGGATGCCTCCGAGGTACTCTTGGGCAGGTCGAGGATGGGGCACAGGGTAAGTGGAAGAAGCCTGGGTCTGAGCTGTGTCTCTCACATCTAGTACCTGCTACCTTTGCACAAATATAACCACACTCACAAGATGGGTGCCAACAGCCCATTCAGACCCTGTGTGAAAAATCCCAGGGATGAGTGAACTGCCCCCAATAATTTGGTTTGTTACTGAGGTGAACTGCCCCCAATAATTTGGTTTGTTATTGAGGCAAACTGCCCCCAATAATTTGGTTTGTTAATCCAGCTTTGTATCTAACATTTTGGCTTCCTGTAGAGGTGTGAGAGTTCTTATTCTCTCTAATGGG
>NW_008456419.1:0-642 GCF_000622305.1 Nannospalax galili
CTCCACTGTCAAAGGACCGCAGAATTCTTGCACCGGGACCTGCTTCCATTGTAAAGACCTGCTGGGACCAGTCTTTACAATAAAAAGCTGCAGCAGTAGAAGCCTCCTTGATAGCAGAGCAATGCCTCTCCATAGCCTCCCCTTAGCCCCCCAGTGTCTCCTGGCTAGAAGCCCCAGGTTCCCTGTTGACTTTTAAAAGGCCTTTGTGTCTACCTCACTCCTTTCAATTTCCCCTGCCTGCCCCTACTCCAGTCTATGCCCTACTTTCAGTCTTTTCCTCCCAGCACATGGCTCCGATGCTCCCCAGCATTCCACAAGCTCCAGATAACTTCTGGGCTGGAATGAGGCAGACGTGCCTATGGTTCATCCATGAGGCCCCAGTGCCAAGTACAAATGAACATGAAAATGACACTGCTCCTTCATTTAATGCCGCAAAGGGCCTGGGGCTCCTCACTGTGTTCAGGACAAGACATTAATACCTTCAACAAGACTCTAAGGCCTTCTGAAATGGGCCCCCATCCCTTTTCAAGGGCTGTGTTCAATGGGATTCTGAATCCCCATTTATCATCTTCCCAAGGCCTCTCTTCTTTCTGGCTTTCTGGCTGTTGAACACACACACACACACACACACACACACACACA
>NW_008456420.1:0-648 GCF_000622305.1 Nannospalax galili
CCTGCCTCTGCCTCTCCAGTGCTGGGATTAAAGGCATGCGCCACCATGCCTGACCATGTCTCATCTTTTTAATGGGTGCTGTAACTGTGGTAATCATTCCTTTGGCTTCCTCACTTCCATATACATTACATATTCTGCTGGGAAACAGCAACAGTACAAGATTGTGGACAAGGAAAGGTTCTGGACAGACCAGTGTGATGGGGAGAGCACTGCTCAATAGCAGCAGGTACCAGCTGTCCACATCGTCCAGAAAGTCTCCCAATGGCAGAAAATTCAGGGCTCTCTTTGGCCCAGTCAGAGCCTAAGAACGGAAGAGTTGACAGCCAATCAGAATTATCTGTAACGTGACACATAAATATGTCAGACTGCTTGCTGGGAAATTTTATGCAAGGTCATTAAACAACACCTAGAAGAGGATTCTTCCCTCTGACCATTCCTCTGTTAAGTTGTGTTTGATCACTTAGTTACCCCAAAGGTTCTTCAGTGAATGTTGAAGATGAGAACACGAAATCACTTTTCAAAGTTACAAACCTTGTTCCTTAGTCACTATGTTGAGGCAACAAGCTTGTCTCTGCAGTAAAATTTTGTGTAAAGTGTATGAAGTGTTGTCTTTTTTTTTTGGTCGCATTCCAGTTCATACTTTTTTTT
>NW_008456421.1:0-648 GCF_000622305.1 Nannospalax galili
TTGTTTCACTATGTTCTGTGAGCCTTAGGTGTTGAGGTTCCATTGTAGAGGTACCACTTAGGGCTGGGCTTCTCACAGTTACTTATTCTCTGTGTGTGGTCAGTTGTGGAACTCTGTTCTAGTGTCTATCTGTTGCAAAAAGAAGGTTCATTAATGAGTGGTGGCTGACATACTTGTCTATAAATAAAAGGATTCATATTTAGCATATAGTAAGAAATTAACGTTTGTCCAGGGATGTGACAGACGTAGGGTTTTCTCTAGGCTCTAAAACCTCTCCAGCCATGTTTATTTGGCTAGGTTTGTAGTGCCACACATGAGCATTAAATCTCACTCACCCAGGGCTCAGGGACCAATGCAGAAGAGTGCTTGTAAAGACTGACTGTAAGAGCCAGGGGTGGTTCACGTGCATAAGGAAATACAGCTGACAGGCTCCTGGGAAACTGCTCATATGAACTTACAACAATGGTGGCAGCATGCACAAGGCCCATGCAAACTAAATCAGATAAGAAACCAGAACAGAACTGGGGAATGAGAATCAGGCCCCAACCCTAGGTGAGGAACTATTGACAGCTGATCATTGCAGGGTGAGGAAGAGCTGATCTTTCTTTTCTTTCTTTCTTTCTTTCTTTCTTTCTTTCTTTCTTTCTT
>NW_008456422.1:0-648 GCF_000622305.1 Nannospalax galili
GCTGCTATACGAGATGCCACTTCCAAACACTTGCATGTATAATTCATCACCTAGTTGAGTATATCTTTTATAGAAAGTCTTGGAAATAGAATCTCAAGCTGGAGAATATATTCATTTTGTAAATTTTATTATTATTTTTATGTGTATGAGTATATTGCCTGCATGCAGGTGGGTGTATCTGTGTCATGCAATGCCTGTGGAGATCAGAAGAAGGCATCTGATCCCCATGAAGATGGAGTTACAGACTGTTGTTAGCTGCCGTGTGGGTACTGGGATTTGAACCTGGGTTCTCTGCAGGAGCAGCCAGTATTCTCAACTGCTGAGTCATCTCTGTAGCCCTGGAATATACACATTTATAATGAATATTTTGTGAAATACCATTTGTAGGAATAGTATCTCTAAATTTTGGCAGTACTATAAATTAGCAAATTCAAGTTTTTGACAAATAGGAAGTTTTTTAAAAAAATGATAATCAATGGACCTGTGTTTGTAATTAAAAATGAAGTTCCATATTACATTACTGATTAAGGATCATCATATTTTCTCTCATGCAAACAGTCTGTGCATTGTTTCATCTGACTTTTTATTGCTGTGTCATCCGTCCTTTATTTTAAAGACTTTCTTATATGGGGCTGGAGAGATGGCTCT
>NW_008456423.1:0-649 GCF_000622305.1 Nannospalax galili
TTATTGAATATGTTAATACTGTGATGAAATGCTTCTTTTAATCATGTGGTTTTTAAATAAATAATCTTTTTTTAAGAAAAGAAATAGCTAAGGTGCTTAATTTCAGCTCTGTTGTTTTTAGGTAGCATACAAAGTAGGATGCATCATAACAGCACTTTCAAACTGTGTTTCTTCTGACTCTCTTCCTGCTGCGTCTCACTCATCCACCTCTCCACCCTTTCCTCCCTTTTCATCTTCCCTAGTTTCCTCTGAAAGGATAATGGGAATGTGCTACATATACACAATGGAAATTCACTCAGCTGTAAAAATAAGTGAAATTAAGAAACCTGGATGGAGCTGAAAAGTATTATAGTTGGAGAAGTAGCTCAGACTCAGAAAGGCATCCACATGTTTTCTCTCAAATGCAGATCTTAGGCTGCAATGTTTATATGTATAGATGTAAATGGGTGAAAATATGGGTAACACCTGAAAAACTGGATAATACACCAAGATTGTATAAAAGAGACGCAGAGGAAGGGTGAGGGATAAAAAATGGAGCTCAAACAGGGGTGGTGGTCTACTGGGGAAGTAAAGGTTCAAGGTCATCCTTGACTATTCAGTAAGTTAGAGGTCAGCCTGGGCTACATGAGACAGTGTCTCAAAAAAAAGA
>NW_008456424.1:0-649 GCF_000622305.1 Nannospalax galili
AAAAAACAGGTAAATGACATAGTATATGAAAATAGATATGGTCTCTGAAGTATCTATGTTCATGATTCCCTTAATTGCTTTGTATATTACTGTAGGGCAACCAGTGTAAAAAGTCTTACTAATGGGCCCCGAGAGGTGGGAGGACATGATCAGGGTCACACTTAATTATGAAAGATAGGTTAACGTTTGTCCTCTGCCTTTGGATACTTTCTATGCAGATGGTACCACAGCAGGAATATTGAATTTGGAAATAAGTGATTATTTTGAAATTAGTCATTTGTTACTCGGAGATGTGCTTGGAGCTCATGTCTACTCTTCATCTACACTGTCCATGGTCACTAAACTCATTCCGTTGGAGAGTTGTGATATGACGTCACACTTACTCCCTGCTGCTCGATGGTCATAGACATTATACTGGAATGCAGCTCATATATCATTGCTTCCTGTTTCCTGACAAGGAAGGACAATGACATATGCTGAGGGGTACTTCCTCATGACCAAAGGCTTTCTAGCAGCAGGATGGGTTTCATAAAATGAGAGGTATTAGACAATATTTTATGACTCATTTTCGTTTAGAGCCTGCATCTCCCGAGTGCCTTCCACAGAGCCCCTTTCACATCCTTGTTCCTTAAGGTATAAATCAGAGGAT
>NW_008456425.1:0-649 GCF_000622305.1 Nannospalax galili
TAAAATAATGCATAATTATTACTTAATTTCAGCATGTCCTTTAAGGTGGGCAGTAAGATTATTTATTAGTTTTTCTATTATAAACTTAACACAGGGAAAAACCTCATACATGTGTTGTTTCATATGTTTGGAGTTCTATCTGGGGATCAATCCCTAAAATTGGAGTGCTGAGAAATGTATGTGTACTTTTGTTAAATATTACCAGTCCCCTTCATTACCAAGCTCCCTGTGTGGAAAACTGGCAAGACACTTTGACACACAGCACTCTCCCTTGTAGAAATTGACTCTTGTTTCACATTCCACACAGGTTTTCCCTAATATCCTTAGTATACAGTCCCCTTTTCTCTTGTCCTTTTTGGCCTCGTGTCACCTGGCAGCGTATTGTTCGTAGGGGCTCTTGGTAGTACAAGACAAGCCAGTAGGTGAACACAGGTGTGAGTGGATGAGCTCCCCTCTTCCAGGATGTCAGCACTCACTCTTGTCAGGAAACTGAGGCCCAAATACATTAAGAATATTTTTTCAAGGCTATTCTCCAAGTCAGCACAGGGGCTGCCATGGAGTGATACATAGGCTAGCTAGCAAGCAAACAAGTTGACTTTTTGAAGTAGTAACCAAAACACACTTGATTAGCATCCACAACATGCCAAGA
>NW_008456426.1:0-649 GCF_000622305.1 Nannospalax galili
AGGGCAGTTTCTTTGCTCTAGTTTCTCTTTTAATTGAGGCAGAGTACACAATATCACGTGTGCTGTAGTGGAGCTCAGCTGTTTATTGGCAGTGTTCGCTCCATGGTGGACTCTACTGCACTGTGTGTCTCTGTTATACCGGACATATGACACTTCTCTACACAGACTGCATGTTTATTTTCCTATTACTAACTTTGTGCTTGTTTCTTTTTTATACTCTGTCATACTGCGGACACACATGTTCTGATTATTTACTATAAATAATAATGTGAGGAAAATGCTCATACAAATCTGTTTCTGTGATTCCATGTACCAAGAAGCAGAATTGTTGGTCCAGGGATGGGTCAGGGGCTCTGTCTGTAGCTGCGTATGTTTGCCTTATCTGTTTGTATTTCCACAGTCCCTCTCAAATGCTGACACACATCAAAGTTATGCTGGTGTGGTTAATAAAACTTCTTGACCATGCTTATAAAACATCCAGGAAGCCACCCAGGTCTAAAGTATATCGTGGCTGATGCATCACATTGGCTGTGCTTGCAAAACAGTCTCAGTTTGAAGCCATGGCACAGTCTAAAACCCGTTTTCTTCCTCTAGGCCGATGCTCTGTGTTCCAGACTTCTCCTGAGCTCAGAGATGGCTGCTGCAGAAA
>NW_008456427.1:0-648 GCF_000622305.1 Nannospalax galili
CCCAGGTCTTCTGCAAGAACAGTCAGTGTTCTTAACTGCTGAGCCGTCTCTGCAGCCCCAGCCCAGCATTTTTAAATGGCACCAATTTTTAAGCAATTGTAGCCCCTTTTCTGTTACTTTTTATACCACATTAAACTCATTCACACTCTTTCCCCCTACAAACTACATTTTTCATATCTTTCTGTTTCACTTGTCACCATTAATCTGGCTAAGGGCAATGAGCAATAACCCCTGAATGCTGTGTCTTAAAATTTCTTCTACCAAACAACTTAATCCATTACTTTCAAATTCAGCTTCATTCTAGTTTTCAAGACATGGGCAGGATCCTGCCCATGTCTTGAAAACTAGAATGAAGCTGAATTTGAAAGTAATGGATTAAGTTGTTTGGTAGAAGAAATTTTAAGACACAGCATTCAGGGGTTATTGCTCATTGCCCTTAGCCAGATTAATGGTGACAAGTGAAACAGAAAGATATGAAAAATGTAGTTTGTAGGGGGAAAGAGTGTGAATGAGTTTAATGTGGTATAAAAAGTAACAGAAAAGGGGCTACAATTGCTTAAAAATTGGTGCCATTTAAAAATGCTGGGCTGGGGCTGCAGAGACGGCTCAGCAGTTAAGAACACTGACTGTTCTTGCAGAAGACCTGGG
>NW_008456428.1:0-649 GCF_000622305.1 Nannospalax galili
CTGAGCCATCTCTCTAGCCCTATGTCTACATCTTGAAGTTTGATCTCTACTCCTTCCTCTAGAAGTTTCAGTTGTAATATTGAAGTCTTGGATCCATTTGGAATTGATTTTTGTTCAGGGTGCAAGATAAGGACCATGCCTCATTCTTTTTCATGTACACAGCCAGCGTTTCCAGCACCGTTTGTTGAAGATGCTGCCTTTTCTCCAATGTGTACTTTTGGTATCTTTGTCAGAAATCACATAGCTGATTTATATCCGGCTCCTTTATTCTTCTCATTGATCAATGTGTCTGTTTTTATGCCAGTACCAAGGTGTTTCTACTACTGTGTCTCTGTAGTATAACTTGAAATCAGCCATGGTGATACTGCCAGCATTACTTTTATTATTCAATTTTGCTTTGGCTATTCAAGGTCTTTTCTGCTTCAATATGAATTTTAAGATTGTTTTTTCAATTTCTCTGAAGAACTTTGTTAGGATTTTCATGGGGATTGCATTGAATCTGTGGATTGCTTTTGGTAGGATAGCCATTTTAACAATATTAGTCCTATCAATCCCTGTGCATGGAAGGTCTCTCCACATCCTGATGTCTTTGATTTTTAAAATATTTTATTTATTTTTGGGGCTGGAGAGATGGCTCAGCGATTAAAAA
>NW_008456429.1:0-649 GCF_000622305.1 Nannospalax galili
TCTATCTATCATTTATCTGGTACTTCTCTCTCTATCTGTATAAGAATCAATCATTTCACAATCTTCACCCATTTTTCTGTTTTTGAGGAATTATTTTTAACTAGAAAGTAGGTTTGTTTTTTATTCCTTCTCAGCCAAGAAAGACATTTTTGGTGTTTTTCAATTACTATCAAATATAATGTAGTCCAAATTGTGAAGTTTTTCTTTGAGATGGTTAAATGTCATCTGTAATTTTATGGCAAAAAAATTTAATGTATTTCATAATTTGTGGTTGTTATATCTCGTTTAATAAGCATTTTTTTCTAGTGTCAGGTCATGAGTATGATATTCTGTATATTCTAGAATTATACTCTTACCTTTTGCCTTCAGACCTATGACCCTTCTCTAATGAAACACTGTATATATGCACAAATTGATAAAGTACCACTGTATCAGTGCTCCAGTATCCATAGAGAATGGGGCACAAGAGACCTGCACCAGACCAGCAGCTGCTGCACTTCCACTTATGGAAGCCTGAAGCAGGCAGAGCTGAGTACTGTATTCACAGTTATAAAAACAGTCTACCTGAAAACAGTGATAGGAGACTGGGAGGGTGCCTTTAATTGAGGCCAGGAAAGGAGGGATAGCAGGCTCTGGGCATTTTTTTTTT
>NW_008456430.1:0-649 GCF_000622305.1 Nannospalax galili
TCTTAACCACTGAACCATCTCTCCAGTCAGTGCTCTTAACCACTGAACCATTTCTCCAGCCCCCTATGAAATGTATTTTAAAAGCAGAATATAAACTCACACCCAAGCCACGACTCTAATGATATGAAACTAATGGTAACAAGCAAGTACTGTTTATACTGCTGGGCATCCATTTGTTCTTCCCCTAAGAACCCATAGACACTGATTTGGAAGAAATCACCTCTCCATTTTTCAACCATGTGAGAGTGTCCTGATAAATCAGGTCAGTCTGAACTTCATCTCCCTGGCCAAAGTGATCAATTCAGAAATAAGTAGCTAGCTAAAAACAAACACAGCCTGTTTGTTAAGGGTTCTAGGGGAGATGCGTGCTGGGATTAAAGGCATGTACCATCATGCTCCAGCTAGAACTTTTTGGTGTGAGTGGTGGTGCTAGGGATCAAACCAAGGGCTTTGTACAGGCCAGGCAAGTGCTCTACCAGAGAGCTATACCCTTATTCTTTGGCTTTTGAGACTGCTTTCCTTCTCTAGCCCAGGCTGGCCTTAAACCCATAATCTTTCTATCTCAGCCTCCTGAGTGTTAGGATACAGTTCTGTGACACCATGCCTGGCAAGAAATTCCTGCCTTAAAAATTGTTTTAAGGTTTTTTTT
>NW_008456431.1:0-649 GCF_000622305.1 Nannospalax galili
CATACCACAAACACAGAAACACACAAATGATATGTGTATTTTAAAGTTCAAAGACCAATGTTCATTTGCCCTTTATTCCTCTGTCCTATATCCCTCCCCTAAATTATCCAGTAAATTAAAAACCTTCCACTTAAAGATGAAGCCAAGATAAAGACATCTCCTTTAGTTTCTAGTAAATAGAACTGAGAATCTGCTCAAGATAAATACAAGCTCTAACAAGCCCTCTAAGCACGGACACTTAATTAGCTAGGCTGGTAGAAAGTCGATATAAAATCCAAGCCACTAGGTAATCCAAAATAACATGTAATTGCTGTATCTAAGCAGATTTATTTTCCCATTTGTCTTTGCTTTAGGAAAATATCCAGATCAGATCCAGCTGAATGCATGATGGCCAGGAGGGCACAGGATGCTGAGGGTCTGAGGGTGCAGTTTGTCACAGTGAGTTTGTGAGATAGATTTATTTCCTACAGACTGTGAAGAATTTAATGCAAGTCATCTAAACTTAAGGGGTGACAACATTTCTCATTAGACCTGAGTGTGCTTAAGGAATATTTCATACCTCCAAGAACAGAGAGATGATGTGATAGCCCACAATATCTGATAAGTCCATCCCCTTCCTCTGGAGCTGGGAAGAACAGGAGTGCCCTTT
>NW_008456432.1:0-649 GCF_000622305.1 Nannospalax galili
GCCTTGAAAAGAGGGGACATCCTATAATATGCTATGTATAGGTAAACACTGGGGACATTGTGATTCCTCTTATATGAAGTATCTAAAATAATAAAATTGATAGAAGCACAAAGTAGAATGATGGTGATGTCAGGGACTTGGAAAAGAGGGAATTGGGAGTTGTTCAGTAGATATAGTTTCAATTTTGCAAAATGAAAAGGTTCTGGAGATCAGCAGGGCCTGGTGGTGTACACCTGTAAACTTAGCACTTAGAAAAGCATGAAGATCATGAGTTTAAGGTCACCCTCAGCTACTTAATGAATTCAAGGCTAGGGTGGTCTAAATGAGATCCTGTCTCAGAAAAAAAAAAATTCTGTGGATCTGTCACACAAAAATGCTGTACATGACCATGACTATAAAGCTTACTTCATATGGTTATTATAAGTATTAAGTTAATACAGCTAAACATCTAGACAACATCTAGAGCACAGTGCTTTTTAAGTGTTAGCTATAATTATAATTTTTTTCTTAACTCTGAATGTTTGTGTCAACAATGTGCTTTTACATAGAAGTAGACAGCAGTACTGATACCATCCATGGTATCCTACAGGTATACTATTCCTGACCCAATGTCCTCTCATCTTTAAAAGATGACAACTAGGCACGGTGG
>NW_008456433.1:0-649 GCF_000622305.1 Nannospalax galili
TTCTTCTCTGAATAAAGGGAGGGAGGGTCTTGAAAGGACGTCTTATAAACTGCTTTACCGAAATGTCAGAAACATCCCAAGTTTTATGATAATTGCTTCTCGGAGAAGAGGAAGGAGAAGGCAAGTTTCCTATCTACACGTTTCCCAACTTTCTTCAGCCTAAAATAATCAATATGTCAAAGTGCCATATGTTGAGGCACCATGTCCTGGATTCCTTCAAGCCAATAGGCATCCAGATAGACATGTTTGGAATGTAGTCTGACCCTCCCTATTACCAGATTCACCATCCACAGATTCAACCAATCACAGGTAAAAAATATTTGGGAAAAACTTTCATGTTTCCACAGGAGATGAGCATGGGAGTTTGAATGAACTTAGTGGGGATTATCCACCCTCCATATGGATGGGCTCCATTCAATCAGCTGGGGACAGTGAGAGAGCTAAAGAGGTCAGAAAGCAATTTCCTCTCTCTTTCCTAGATCTTAGACACACCTCTCTTGCTCTTGAGCATCTGAACTCCAAGCTCCTTCCTTTGGAACGTCATAACTCATACCAGTGACCACCCAGTACTCAGGCCTTAATTCTTGGAGAGGGAGTTATATCATGAGATTTTCCAGTTTTGAGGCCTTCAGACTTAGACTGAGACACA
>NW_008456434.1:0-649 GCF_000622305.1 Nannospalax galili
TTTTTTTTCAATGGATGTTAGATAACTGCCTCAGGTCTTGGTGCTTGTATAGCATGCACTTTTCTGAATGAACTATCTCCCCAGCCCTCAGTCAACCCTTTGTTACTTTTCTGTCTCAGAAATCCTATGAGAAAATATTATGTAGCCTGTTTTTCTAGATGCCTTCATTGAGGCTTGAAGCAAGTCAAATTTAAGAGACTCAAATTAAGACATGACAGAGATGACCTTCAGAACTGACCCACCTTCAAAATAAAAGCTCAGGATGGTTGGGAATATTACAGTAGAGTTTTCAAACTATAAACGGATCAAACATTTTCCCTGATTTGTTAGAAACTAAAAACACTTCTTATACTTTAACATAGTTGAAAACATGGCAAAAGAAACAGCTCAGAAAATAAAGTATTTGCACATCATGAGACTCTGAGTATGGCCTCAGAATCCAAGTAAAACCACCAGGATAGTGCTGAACACATGTAATCTCAGAAGTAGGGAGGTAAGGACAGGAGTATCACTGGGGCTCACTGACCTGCCAGTGTGGACTAGCTGTTGAGCTTCAGGCTGGTGGGAGACCCTACCTCAAAAGTAAGGTAGATGGTGTTCTTGAGCGATGACACCAGAGGCTGTCCTCTACCTTCAACATGCACACTCA
>NW_008456435.1:0-649 GCF_000622305.1 Nannospalax galili
CTGGACTGCAGATGTTGCCTAAACCTGGTCAATTACCTTTGTGTCTATCGGAGTGCTCTCAGAATGAGTGAAATGTAAGCACAGTAATGTATTTGGGAGGCACTATGAGTCATCCAACCTTATCTGTTTTGCCAGTGGTTAGGGACTTTCATAAACCTGTAGTACTTCCATTCAGTGGGGGGCGGGTGGGTGGGGGCACAACACTGTGTGTGGATTGCCAGCAGAGATGCCTGTCATTTTCTAAAATTAGAAATGTATAATCATTTGATATCTATTTCCTCATCTATAAAATGAGACTAAAGGACTTACTGTTGCTGTAAAGTTCTTAGTATACTGTGACCATTCCCAGAATGAGAATTCTGTGTTTGGCTGATAGATGCCAAGAAAGGATAAGAGAATATTTCTCTTTTACAAAATAGATATATTAAAAGCACTCTGAATATGTGGGTAGTCACAGTTTTGGATCAGTGACTCTTCTGCCACCTGAAATTCTAATTCTCACATGGTATTAGATACATTGTTCTTGTGAGTGACATGTGCACATTTTCTAAAGCACTTCCTGATCAAAGCCAACGTACACTGACATGTGATGCGGGAAGGTCACATTACATATTTGGATGTGTAGCTTACTGACTTTTGTTTAAAAAAA
>NW_008456436.1:0-649 GCF_000622305.1 Nannospalax galili
CAGTCATCAGTTGATGAGCTTATAGTTTGTTTCCTTTCTTTGGCTATTGTAGATAGAGCAGCAATGGATACATATGGTATCTGTAGTATGATACAGAATCCTTTGGGTACATATCCAAGTGGGCTGGCTGGATCCATGTGGTAGATCTATTTCTAGCTTTTAGTGGAAACTTCACTCTGATTTCCATAGTAGTTATACAGGGTTGCACTCCCATTATAATGAAGTATTCCTGTTTCCACACATCCTCCCCAGGTTTTGTCAACATTTGTTTTAGGGATCCTAGCCACTCTGATTGGGTAATATGAAATCTCAAATTTGGCTAAAGATGGTGAACATTGAAAAGTATTTCTCATCCCTTTGCATTTCACCTTTTAGAACTCTCTGTTTAGTTCCCTGTCCCAATTTTAATCGGGTTGCTTGCTTAGATTTTTGAGTTCTTTGCATATTCTAGATATTACTCCCCTGTCCAATGTATAGCTGGCAAAGATGTTTTTCCCATTCTGTAGGCTGTCTCCTTATTTCAATGATGATATCCCTTGTTGTAAAGAAGCCTTTTAGTTTCATAAGGTCACATTTGTCAATAATTAGTATTAATGCCTGGACAATCCAGGTCCTGTTCAGACAGTGCTTTCCTCTGTCTTTAAGTTCA
>NW_008456437.1:0-649 GCF_000622305.1 Nannospalax galili
ACATCCTCCTATGGGGCAGTGTGGAAGGAGACAAGCATCCAGATGTGCATGCGTCCGCTGAATAGTTTGTTCATGGGGGTCATGAAATGTAAAGGACTCATATTTGATGACTCGGAATGGAGTCCTTTGGGGATTGACTCATCCTAAAAATCTGGAACTGAGATTAGAAGAGCACGGAATGCTGAGTCACCCCATGGGGTGCTCTTCTTTCACAGGAAGGAAAATAGAGTGACAGAGCAAGCGTGTGCCTTGCTAACAGCACATCACTGAAAGGTGAATTTCCAGAAGTTCCGTGTCCTTGCTAAGTTGTCTATGCTTTCCAATCACTGCTGTTCTTCTGCTAGAATACTGGATATTTTCTCTTGCCAGAATCTTCTCATAACTTCTCCACTCATTCTGTCTTTCTTCTTCTGCTCCTTTTTTATTATTTTTGTGACTAGCGTATATGAGTATAACGTGCACTGTATCCATCACTCATCACACCGAGTCCCCCTCCAACTCCTCCTATGTCCCTTCACCCCTTCTCTTCTTTGATTGATTTCTCTCTTGCTCTCTTTCAAGATAGATAGATAATAGATAGATACATAGATAATAGAAGATAGATGATAGATTGATAGATGATAGATAGGTAGATAGATGATAAATAGAT
>NW_008456438.1:0-649 GCF_000622305.1 Nannospalax galili
GCTGGTGCTCAGCTCACTTTCTCCTCTTTATTCAGTCAGTGTCTCCAGCCCATGGGAGGGAACTGTCCATATTCAGAGTACTCTGTTACGCCTTTCTGAAAACCCTCACAGACATACTAGAGGTGTGTTTTCACCTGGTTGAAATCACCATGGTGATTTCAAATCCTGTGAAACTGACAGTGAAGATTAAGTGTAATGGGAGTCAATGCACTTTAGAAAGAACAGCTTCTAAGCATCTGTCACACAACTGCACAACTCTGCAGAATGAAGTTCTGTACACTGTACTGTTTGTAGACCACCATGTGGCCCTGCCTTAGTATAGTTCTAGCTCTTTACTTGTTGTTAACATTTATGATCTTGAGAATGACTGTTCAGACAAGTGCTCTTATTGCCTACCAAGTGAGGCCCAAGAGTAACACTGTGGCCAACAACACTTGATAACAAGTGATGGAGACAGATTTGAATCTGACGATTTAGATACCAGAACTCATACCACAATGAAATCCTGCCTCTGACAATATGCCCATCCTGTCAGGAATGGCAATACTCTACAGATACACTAGTACCCCAGCCCCTTGTCTACCAGCCTTTTGAAATAATGGTTCCTAAGAAATTTGAATTCTCCAGGGGAATCTTAGCTGGGAAAAAA
>NW_008456439.1:0-649 GCF_000622305.1 Nannospalax galili
CCCTGGTTCACATTGTGACTTCCAGGTGGGCTGTGACTAGAAAGACCCTGTTGAAAAAACAACCAACAAAAAGGCAGATAAAATAAAATATAAAATAAAATAAAATAAAACAATGAACTAGCATCAGGTATGGAAAGCAATTTCAGACATAACTATTTCAAAGCATATATACATAACTCTCATAAAATTAAATAATACAACATTTCTGTTTTACAAAGTTCTGGTTATTCTATAGGAAAATATATTTTGATTTGTAAGAAAGGAAAATAAAAAAATTCAGATCTGGCCAGTCAGTAAACACCAAGGAAGGACAAATGTTGAAGCCAAGCCTCTGAAACTTCCTTTGCTTCTTTCCTTCTGAGTCTTGCCACTTCCTGTCTCTGCTTCATCTTCTCTTCCTACACGTACCAGCCTTTGGTATGCTCTGCCTGCAGCTCCCCTTTTGTTCTCTTATATCCATCCAAATATTCCTCGCTACTCTTCCTGTGCTTTTTCTCTTCTTAATTTCTTCCTTCTCTTGCCATTCCCATTTTTATCCTTAGATGAAAAGCTTTCTCAACATGCTCTGTAGGTGAGGGATTACAGCAGTCTAGGAGCCTGGGACAAATACCAAGCATCCTCCACAGTTCTTGGAATAGCCCACAGACAT
>NW_008456440.1:0-648 GCF_000622305.1 Nannospalax galili
GCCTGTGGCCAAATCTGATGACCTGAGTTCAATCCCAGGGACCCACACATTTGAAGGAGAGAATCGAAGATGAGCCAAGAACCAGGGTCACAAGTTTGCAGATCATGTCACCCACAAAGTAGAGGACTCTGAAACCACCTGGATATGTAACAAACAGCCTGGTAGAAAGATGGAACCAGATCTGAACTGCATTTAGGTGCAGCAGGTCTATATACCACCCCGGAGTGCCACCACCAGAAGACATGTGATGTCATCAGTCCTTAGGGAAACAGCATTCTGGGTTACAATGAGGAATCTCTGTACATCTATCAAAGCAGCTAAAATAAAAAATAAGATGGCAACAGGTGCTGGAGACAAGAAAGGAAGTGTTGCCACAATGCAGGCTGCAAGATAATAGATACAGTCTCTATTGGAGCTACTGGGACTGCTGATAGGTTGTTATTGCACAGCTGGGGATGGAACCCAGGGCCTCTGCTAGTGCTGAAGAAGTACTCACTGCTGAGCTATGCCTCAGCCCCTCACTGGGGGATTCTAGGCTGTTACTCTACCCCTGAATATCACTGGTAGCCCTAGTTTTTTGGGTGGTTTTTGTTTTTGTTTTGAGATAGGGTCTCCCTGTAGCCCCAGCTGTCCTGGAATTCAGTATGT
>NW_008456441.1:0-649 GCF_000622305.1 Nannospalax galili
CTGCAAGAACAGCCAGTGTTCTTAACCGCCGAGCCATCTCTCCAGCCCCCATAAAATACTTTTTAAAAACGATATAATTTTGCTTAGACTGGCCCCTGACTATTTAACTTGGTAACGGTTGCTATCTCTTGGGCTGTTATTTTAAATGCACTGGGACATACGTTTGCGATCACTTTTCACATGACCCTCAGTGGCTTGCGGGTGGAAGGAGTCCGTTCTCGTCTCAGTCTGTTCTCATCGCACAGCTGCAGCAGCCTTTGCCTGTGCTTGCGCCGCAGTATGAGCTGCATCTGTGGGATCTCCTCGTGGTCCGTGTAGCCCCAGGTCTGTGGCCTGCACTCTTGTCTCACTGATGACAGTGACCCGTGGCAGAGAGGCTCTGCCACAGGCCGTAAGAGCAGTGTGTGACTGCACACTGTACTGCAGCTCCTCTGCTCCCTGCAGGGTGATCTTGAGCCAGAGCTTAAGTGGCTCCCAAAGCTCTCTAAGAACTGGGAGCAGAGGGAGCTGGAGGGACTGGGCTGCCAGGCTTACCATCAACATGACTCAACATCCTCTCTATCCCAGCAGGGAGGAAGCAGAAGGATGGGCGGGTGGGGGTCTTAGCCCCAAGGCTTTCTTTACACCTAGGGAAGGACTGTGCCCTCTG
>NW_008456442.1:0-649 GCF_000622305.1 Nannospalax galili
CATAGTGAGTTCCAAGCCAGCTGGAGCTGCAGGGAGACCCTGTCTCAAAAACAAAAAGAAGAATCTACCAACAAAAGGGGAAAAAAGGAGGGAAAAAAAGAATTTATTTTAGAAGGCTGGTGAGGTAGCTCTGTAGGTAAAGGCATTTGCCATCAAGCCAGACCACTAGAGTTCAATCCCCAGGACCCATATGGAGACCTGACTCCCACAGTTGTCTTCTGATTGCTACGTGTATGCCCCCTCCCAATAAATACCGGATGACCTGAGCTCCATCTCTAGAACCCACCTGGCAGGAGAGGCAGGAGATAGCCAACTCCTGTGAATTCTCTGACATCCACATGTGAATAAGTGAATAAAGTGAATAAATTAAGTGAATAAATTACTACTCGGTGTGCTGAGTCCATGAATGAGCACAAAGTCCTTGAGGAGGTACAGAGGAGGAAAAGTGATACTGGAGTTGTTAGCATCAATGGGTATAAAAAGTATCTGTTTCTTTATGACTGCAGAACAGTCCAAAGATGGCAAACAGAGTTAGGCTAACTCTAAAGACTCAAAGAGTTGATGACATAGAGCTTGACCTTGGAACCAGGGAATATACAATAACGATACAGCAGATGCCACTGCTACTCAAAACATTTATGATGATGCT
>NW_008456443.1:0-648 GCF_000622305.1 Nannospalax galili
AGATAGATAGATAGATAGATAGATAGGCAGATAGATGATAGATACATGGATGATAGATAGATATCCTCTGTCTTACCAGACAGAAACTCACTTTGTCATCAATAGGCATCAGATTGTCAGTGGTGGTTTGGCTGAAGCTGCCAGCAATGTTGCAGGAAGGCTTTCTTACAACTCCTCAAAGTGTTATGACAGAGCAGTCATTTTAGCAGCCAGGAAAGCAGATTCTTTCCTGAAGTATTTATAGAGACAAGTACTGTTCTGTCATCAAGAACACATTTGAAACCAGGCTTTTTTCCTGAGGAATGTCTCTGTCCTGTGAATTTTTGTGGGTGGCTGTTTTCCTTATGTACTTGTATTTATATAATTTCATATCAGGGCCTAGAAGTGATGTGAAATCATTCCTGATCCCACTGTCCCTTCTAGACCATTCTCTTTCCCAAGTTCTACCCACCATGTGTTAATCTCATGTCATCATATCATATCCAGATGCAACCCATGTAGCAACTGACCCCACCCATTGCCTTCTTCATCTTGAAGATGTTATGCCTGGGAGCTTCATTCTACTGTTATTTCTGCTATAACCATGGGTGAAGCCAATCCTTATGGATGATATTTTTCCAGATTTTTTTTCTCTGAACTATTGCTGAC
>NW_008456444.1:0-648 GCF_000622305.1 Nannospalax galili
TGACATGGTGCACTTACATACATGCAGACAATACACTCATACACATAAAAACAAATCAAAAAAAGGTTTTGTGTGTATGATGTGTATTTGCACCTGTGTGAGGTGTTTATGTCTGCATGTCCACACCCATGATGTACACATGCCCGTGTGTATGCATGTGTTTGGCAGTGCACTTGCTCGTGCACGTGGACACCAGAGGCCGATGTTGGGTGTCTTCCTCCATCAAGAGTTTTGTCTTGGCTAAGCAAACTCTGGGATACACTTGTCTCTCCCCTCTCAGAGCTAGGGTTACAGACCTGCACTGCCACACATGACTTCCATGTGAGTGCTTGGGATTTAAACTCAGTACTTTAGAGGGTGAACTGTCTCCCCAGGCCCCATTTGTGGAATGGGGGCTCTTTTAGATGAAATAACTATGTAGGAAATCTATAGATGGAAGGTAATTAATAATTTTTATGGAGTACAGTAATAGAAGATGAAGGGTATGTGTGGTGGATTGAATGAGAAATGTCCCCTATAGGCTCAAGTACTTGAACACTTTGTTCCCAGTTGGTGGCGCTGTTTGGGAGGTCATGGAATCTTTAGGAAGTATAGCCTTGCTGGAGGGGGTGTGTTGACTCGGGCATCAGTTGTACATTTAATTTTGTA
>NW_008456445.1:0-649 GCF_000622305.1 Nannospalax galili
GATTCTCTTTCTGTTCTCACCTCACCACTTAAGTACTGAAAATTTTAGCTCTAAAAATTTCAGAGAGGACATAAAGATCAAATGTGTCATCTCCTACATTTAAAATTGGGACTGTGTCAAACCAGTATGTGTGATGCTGTAGCTGGCTAACCTTCTAACAATAAATCCAGAGACAATTTACTAGGAGGACTCATGGAAAATAAAACAAAGAAGCAAAAACAGTGGGAAAAGATATGTAATGCACTAATAATGTATTAATAGCCAATATACACAAGCAAACAACTTCTCAACACACACAAAATGATAATGAGATAGCAAAATTGCAGTGAGATAAAAGGGGAATGGGAAATAAGAGTGTAGGAAGGGTTAAATGGGGTAGAGAATAGGAGGATGGAGCAAAGGAGGGAGTATGTGGAGAGCTAACTAAAGACATTCAGAAAATGTCCCATGGAAACCTACCACTACAGAAGCTTCTTAAAGAATATAAATATACATTATAAAATTGATTAAAAAGTGTTGTGTTATAGCAGTGGGACATTGTCCCTCCTGGACACTATAGGTTGGCAAAGTAAAAATTCAGTGCCAGGAATAGACTCCCTCTTTGAAGCTACTGACCAGGGGTCCCACAGACCCTCATACAACACTCATT
>NW_008456446.1:0-649 GCF_000622305.1 Nannospalax galili
CAACACCCTGCAGCCCTGACAGATGAAATCACTGAGCAGCCAATCTCGACAAAGGCAGGGCAGCACTGACAGGCTGACAGATGCTCCTGTGGAGAGCACAAGTCATAGAAAACAGCTGTACTAAACATTCACAGGAGGGGATCCAGAGCCTGGCGGTGAGGAGGGCACAGGCCTGCCAAAGACAGCAAGGACAGCCTCTTCAGGCCTAAGCTCCCTGACGGCCACAGAGCAAAGCCCAGCTCAGGAGCAGAACACCACTTCAAGGCTGCTTCCAGAGCCAGAGGTGGGGAGCAAGGTGCCAGGGAGCAGAGCTCCCCAAACCTCACACTGTTAATCCGCTCAATGACTAGTTGCTCCCGGGAACTTCCCGAAGCTACCTGGCTCCTGACTGAACTCCAGCCCTGACACTGCACTTGTGGAGTACAAGAGAAAGCTGCCGCTGGTCTTCATGGACTCTGAAAACTCGCTCCCCTTCTCCCCTAACTGCTCTTTCCATGTTGTTTCAATGCTTTTCACAATATCATTAGAGCCTGTGGTTCTGGACTAAATCTAAGTGCGGAAATAGCCATGATTTGTTTGCTGTACAATCACACAAGGACCTGAGTTCTATCCCCAACACTCACATAAAAACCCAGGCATGGTGTTGTGT
>NW_008456447.1:0-649 GCF_000622305.1 Nannospalax galili
AGAGAGAGAACAATTGTAAGTACACATTCCACTCAGATGTCTTTGGGACCAGATGAAAGCAACAGAAAAAAAATGTTACAAAGACCAAAGGAGTAAAAAACATAAATCAGAACCAAAAGAAACACAAACTTACATTGAATTTGTGAATGAACATCACAGTGATCCTCCTACCTTAGCCTCTGGACTGCTGTTATTACAGATGTGTGCCACAATACCTGCCTGAAGTCAAGTCTTAATGCAGACCTTAAGTGGTGATATCAGTCAGGGTCTGCTAAGATTCAGTCATGAATTAGTTCAGAATTTTGGACTCATTTTCACATTGGGAAATTTATTCTACAGAAATAAGCAAATTGGAAGTGTCTATGGCAATGTGTGATGGATATAGAGATGAACTGTGCTGAGTAAGAGGGGGAATTAAGATATTCTGAAATAGCTACACGACTCAGTAACCAGGTCACCAAAGAGATCTAATTGTGCCCTTCAAAGGGGTGAATTTTACAGTATGGAAAATATATTTCAACAAAGTTATTTTTTAAAAATCAGCCAGTGTGATTCAGTACATTAACTGAACATAGAAAAAACATGGAATTGCCTTAATAGATGTGGAAAAAATATTTGAGAAACTTTGGTACCTTCACTGATTGAAAAA
>NW_008456448.1:0-649 GCF_000622305.1 Nannospalax galili
CTAATTTCTTTGGTGAATGACATTTCAAGACAGTCTAATGTAGAATTGGTGGTGTGTTTATAATTGGTGAATATTTTGCAGATCTACACTGAAAAAGACCAGTGGGTCAGAAAGAAATGCAAAATGTACAGTTTGGATTGAAAAGAAGCACTAGGAAGATTAATGTTGGAGCCATGTCCTGTGATGAAGGAGAGGATCTGTTTGATAAGGAAATCAAAGTGTTTAAGGAAAGACTTAGAGATCTGCACTTAAACAATAGACTGGGGTGCCTTCAGGGAAAAATCACATCCAGCTAAGCCTTCACCTTGTGAAAGGAAAATGCTGGAGGGGTTTACTACACTTGGAGAATCACAGCAGAGAAAAGCTGTGAGTGTGGATGAAGCCTGTTGGAGTCCATCTAAACTTACAGCCAAACTTGGCAGTGTCATTTACCTGTTGCTAGCTTTAAAGGCATGAAGGATGTGAGAGTGAAGGGGGCATTAGTTCTTCCTCCAAGGTTTCAGAGAGCCATGGAGGCAAGACAATGTGAAGCAGGGACATCCTTGCCTAAAGAAGGCCCTGACAGACCATTGCATGGAGCTGAAGCCTGGTTGGCAATGGAGACCCCAAGAAGACGGAGATGCTAGAGCCATGAGACATCTACCAAGGA
>NW_008456449.1:0-649 GCF_000622305.1 Nannospalax galili
TTTGTTCCTCTCCAAAAGATGTTTGATCAACTCTATTAGTCAGCTTTGCACACCTACAATATACTATCTAAGGCAGTGATTTTTATAAACATCAACGGTTTACTTTGGAGGTTCAAAGTATAAATAGCATAGCACAGGCTTGGTGAACATAACTCATTGAACGCAACATGTCCTGTCTTCAGTAGCAATAGGGAAGAGGACATGTTAGAGCAAAATGTTCACCTCTTCAACCCATGGAGAGGGGGATAACAGAGTCCCAGGGTCCTTTTCGAGAACACATCTCCAGCAGTAGGGAATGGCTAAATCAGTAAAGTGCCGCACAAGTGTGAGGACCTGAATTCGATCCCCAGAACCCAAGTTAAAAAGCCAGGTGTAACTGGGTGTGGTGGTGCACGCCTTTAATCCCAGTGCTTGGGAGGCAGACAGGCGATCTCAGAGAGTTCAAGGTCAGCCTGCCATACATAGTGAGTTCCAAGGCAACCTGGGGCTACAGGGAGACTGTGTCTTGAAAAACAAAAACAAAAACAAAAGCCAGGTGTGTGGGTACATGCCTTTAGTCCCAGTACTCAGGTGGATCACTAAGTTCAAGGTCAGCAGGTAATCTACATAGAAAAAGGGAGGAAGGAAGGGAGGGAGGGAGGGAGGGAGG
>NW_008456450.1:0-649 GCF_000622305.1 Nannospalax galili
TCATAGGAACTTGGGAGGATGAGGCAGGAATGAGAGTTTGAGGTCAGCTTGGTCTACATAGTGAGTTCAAATCCAGTCTGAAAAAGTCTGCCTCAAAAACAAATGAATGAAACATAAACAGAACAAAACAAAAAAGTCATCCACTTGTATGAGACAATACAGTTTTTTCCTGCTCACAGATATCAGCCTTTCTTGAAAGTGACAATCTGACAGGAACATGAACATGAGTAAAAAAGTAGGAATAAAAGTTGATGCCCTTAGAAGCCTGACTTCAGAGCTAGGTTCAGTATGGCCTCCATGGGAACCTGTGGGAACCAAGGGACGCTGGGTGCCCATACTCAATAATCAAGAAAAAAATCCTCTTGATAAAAGGATGTTGTTTATGCTTCAAGGCAATCCCTCCTCTCGCATTCAATACAAACGCTACTGTAATGATGTTTGCTATGTCAAAGGCAATTATACTTTTATCCTGACAAAGGGAAACTCTTTGAGAAGTAAATTTATCCAAAATGGGAAAAACTAGACTATACCCACCCTGTGTCTTTCAGTCTCCTTTTCACAGATACAATGAGATACAGAGACATTAAATGGGGTATCACGGCTTTCCTTCGTTCCTTTTTTGTTCTTTGTTTCTTTCTTTTCGCTGTAC
>NW_008456451.1:0-649 GCF_000622305.1 Nannospalax galili
TTTTTTTTTGCAATTTTCATACAGTATAACATAGCCTATCAAGTTTGATTATGCCCCCAAATATCCTTCATTTGGGTCCATCAACACTTATTTATTTTTGCTCTGTGTGTGTGCACACCTGTGTGCCACAGCACACATGTGGTGACCATACAACACCCTACAGGAGATGGTCCACTTCTACTTTGTGGGTCTCCAGGAGCAGACTCAAGCTATCAGGCTGGGCGTCACGGGCCTTTCCTGGCTGAGCCATCTGGCCAGCCCTAACTTGATCACTTTCAAAGAAGCCAAACCTTACCTAATTCTACATTAGGAGTCAAGTCTCATCTAAGAAATCACAGTGGTTCCATTCTCAACAAAACTGTCTCACTTCATTGACAAAAATGTGTCCTGTTCACGTCTAGTGTTGTCCTTATTGAAACAGGTGGTTTATTAAGAGCTTGGTAAATGCTTCAGTGGATGTTAAATACTTGAGAGACCATTTAACAACAGTCAGTGAGAAAGTGGGCCACAATTCTCAGTTCACTGTTCCCTTAGGGTGTCGTGCTGTGTCAGAACATTGCCTAGCCAGCTACAACACATCCTGCCAGTATTGCCCCAAATCCCAAGACGCAGCAGAGGAGGAGTGGGCTGAACACTGGCCTTGGCAACT
>NW_008456452.1:0-649 GCF_000622305.1 Nannospalax galili
CCCAGTTAGTCTCTAACCAGCCATTTCAGCTACCAAATCAACTGAAGTTTTACAGTATTTGTACTCTACTAACCATGATTTTATTTAATAATGGTCCCAAAGCACAATAATAATGACTCTGTCAATTCAGATTTTCCAAAGAAATGTAGTCCCTTTAGTTGACATAGTAAAAGTACAAAAAGATATTTTGAGAGAAATTGACCACATTTATATAACTTTTATTATACTGCATTGTTATTATTGTTCTCTGTGTTAGTTATTGATATCTCTGCTAGCTATTGAAAATGTCTTATTATGCCTAATTTGTGAATGAAGCATTATCATAGCTACATATGTATAAGAGAAAACATTATACACATAGTATTTGGTATTATACATCAGTTCAGGAATCCACTTAGAGTTGTGGAACATATTCCCCAAGGATAAAAGGGAATTAGTGTAGATAATAGATGCACATCTTGATCCATGAACAACCACTCTATTTACTTCAAAGACCATGGTGTTAGTAACTGTGCATTTGTTGTTTTGTTCATACAGAGGAAAGCAATGCACATAGTCGTGTTGCCTTCTTGTCTCTCACTAATAAGCCCATGCAGTATTTTACATAATAGAGCCAGGCGTGGTGGTGCACACCTTTAATCCCAGCACT
>NW_008456453.1:0-649 GCF_000622305.1 Nannospalax galili
AAAGACATGGTTTCACTATGTTCCTAAGGCTAGTTTCAAACTCAAGACTCAACTGAGCTTCCTACCTCTTGCCTTCCAAGTAGTGGGCTTCAAGCATGAGCTGCCACACTTGGCTAATTTACCTCAAATTGTGTCTAGCTAGGACAACTGCATTTAAGATCATGCTACTGAATCATAATGTGGAAAGAGCATTCTGCCATGCTTTGCCTGGTACTAGCAACAATAAATCTCTACAGATAGAATTCAAAATGGACCTGTCTAGTGTTAGGTTCCTTGTATTATAACTGTGTTTAGTTCTTTGTTTTATATTATTCAATCATGACATCTGTATGTCTCTAAAGAGAAACAGTAACTAATGCTGAATTTCCCTGTACTATTTTGTGAGTCTCACCTCACACCAAATACTTACTTTGGTAATTTCACACTGCTGTAGAAGAAAGTCAAGTTAGGAAGACAAAAGATATGAGCCAAGGCCCAGTTACCAGCATATTCCTAATCCTTTACTTACTGGGACTGAATGGATGCAAGAGATTTTCTCAAGGTAGACTGAATATCTAACTGGAGCAGTTTGGGAATATCTGGGTACCCACCCAGCTGGGCCCAGAGTGTATTTATTGATGTCTTCTCTGTGATTGGGTAGCTTGAAGTC
>NW_008456454.1:0-649 GCF_000622305.1 Nannospalax galili
TGATTGATTGATTGATTATCTTTTGTTCAGTGACTATCTTAAACTGTGTGTTTATTATTATTCTATACATATGTGCACATGCCACGCTCAAATGTGAGTTTAGAGGAAACTTGTGGCGTCTGTTCTCTCTTTGGTTCAGGGCCTTGGGGAGAGGTCCATGGCAAATCTCTTCACCTGCTGAGCCATCTAGCCTGCCCCAGAATTTAGAGTTTTAACAAGAGTCCCTGTTTAAAATGCATATTGAAGTTTGAGGAGCTCTGATGTGAAACAGCATAAGCAGTGTTCAGTGTTTCCAACAGAACAATTTTAAAAATACCCTTCTGCCTTTTTACCCAGTTTTCAGTAGTTGGGCTACCTGTTTTGCAACTCACTTGTTCTTTCCCAGAACTGCGCCGTGCAGAGAAATGGACCTAATTCTTCAACAAACTTGTGTTGAGTAAACGAGAAAGTGGCTGCAGACTCCTTAGTGGAGTTGTTTCTTACTGGAGCCGTTTCTTTATTTGCATTCCAAGTTCCAGTAAGAAGTCTGAAAACTTTATTTGTATGTGTGTATGCACGTTCACTTGTGTCCATCTTTATGTAGGGGCGAGAGGTTGCCTTGGGGGTCTTTCTGGGCCCCTCTCCAGCTTACATATCCAGGCAGGGCTTC
>NW_008456455.1:0-649 GCF_000622305.1 Nannospalax galili
CTGGAGGTCACTACTGTCCTGTAGGTCATGAGAAAATCATTACTGAGAGGTAAAATACTAAGGCACTGAGGAATATATTAGATATATGTAGCTGTTTTCTTTTGTGGAACAGATGGACCAGGCAGATGCTGCCACTGAGATGAATTCCCAGGTTTCACTAGAAATGATGTGATCCTAAGTGGCAGATGTCAAGTGATAGCATTTATCCACAAAGTCAGGGTAAGCAGGGATGCGATTGGTAATCAGAGCGCTTTGGCCCTGAATTATTTCACTTGGATTGTTGTGTGAAAAATACTGGGAAACTTAAACAACAAACATTTTTCACGTTTCTGGATAGTAGGGAGTCTAAGATCAAGGGACCAGTAGATTTGATGTCTGGTTAGGGCCCATTTTCTGGTTCATAGATGCTTGTCTTCTTCATGTGTCCATACATGACAGAAAACACAAAGGTCTCCAATGTGAGTGAACTATTCTCATTTATGAGAATTCCATCTTTATAACATAAATCACCTCCCAAAGATCCTAACTCTTTAAAGATTTTTTTTTTCTTAGAGAGGTGCTGTGAAACATACCTTTAATCTTGGCACTTTGGAAGCAGAGCCTCTTCTGTCTTCTGTGGGCATTGCATGACACAGGTGCACTTACCTAT
>NW_008456456.1:0-649 GCF_000622305.1 Nannospalax galili
ATATATATATATATGTATGGGATTTATGGATTAGCTTACACAATAGAGCCTGGACAATCCAACAGTGCTAGTCTGTGCATTAAAGAGATAGAGAACATGGCAGCTACTTAATTCAAGATGCAGATCCCTGCAGAGCCAATAGTATCAAGCCCATATTGAAAGCCTGAGGTAGCTGGAGTCCATCAGCAGATCATGATAGACATGCACACTTGCACAAGAAATGGCCTGCCCGTGCTCAAAGGCCTCCATCCAGCCTCTTTACAGTCCTCCCTATTGGAGGATGGTGCCCACATTCCAAGCCAGTCACCCCGCCCTCATCCATCACTGCCCTACCTCTTCTGGAAATAAAAATTGCCGGTCTTCTCTGGAAACACCCCACAGACATCTGGGGGCATGTTTCAGCAGTCCTAGATACCTCTTAATCTAGTTGACAACCAAGGCCAACCTCACACATGATGCAGAGTAGATGCAAGTCACAGAGGAACATAGGCAACGACAGCCTTTACAGTTCAAAAGCAGGTGCAACTGTACAATTTGGGTTCGTCGTCGCTTTTTTAAAAGCATCTTTCTTGAGTGCATCCATGCCTACAAATGCACAGGGCCAGACCGATAACTCAGAACATAAGGGAGAATGCACCCCTTCCCCTGT
>NW_008456457.1:0-648 GCF_000622305.1 Nannospalax galili
GCCTTTAATCCCAGCACTCAGGAGGCAGAGGCGGGCAGATTTCTGTGAGTTTAAGGCCAGCCTGATCTATATATATAGTGAGTTCCAGGTCAGCTGGGGATACAGGGAGATGCTGTCTCAAAGAGACCAAGCAAATAGGTAAGTAAATAAAATCCTGGGACTGGAGAGATGGCTCAGCAGTTAAGAGCACTGACTGTTCTTACAAAGAACCCAGGTTTGATTCCCAGCATCCACATGGCAGCTAACAACTGTCTATTGCACGATGTGGATACAATCACATACATGCAGGCAATACATTCATACCCATTAAAAATAAAAATAATAAATAAAATATTTAAAAAAAAATCCTGTGGGTTAGGATTTGGTTGGATTCATTTTGGGTGGTTCTGCTCCCTCTCACATTGGCTGGGTCTTTTCTTAACTGCTTTGAGATGGAGGCTGACCTGGGCCAGAAACCTCAGAAAAGCTTTATTCTCTTGTCTGATATCCAGAGCTTCTCTATTGGCCTCTTGATCTCACCGTGTAACTTGATCTTCCTCAACATCCTGGCTTTGAAAGGCTGAAGCAGTATATTACTGCAAGTTTGAGGCAAGCCTGACCCACATAGTGAGACCTTGTCTGAAGACACACACACACACACACACACAC
>NW_008456458.1:0-649 GCF_000622305.1 Nannospalax galili
AAAACTGTTCTAATGGAATATTATTAATTTTTTAATGTGAAAAGCACACAAATTCACATCACATGTAATTTAGGTTGACAGTTAAAAAGCACTGTGCATACCGTTCCCAGTAGAGTTATGCACATGTAGAGGAATGGGCAAAGTAACTGTGATGTATACATACAGTCGAATATTATTCAACCATGAGAAAAGAATGAAATCTTGTCCTTTACATTACAACAGGAAGATCTGGAGGACACTATGCTAAGTGAAATAAACGAGGCACAGATAAACAAACTCTTTGTGTTCTCATTCATATGTGGAAAAAATCAAAAAAGTTCATCTTATAGAAAAACATGTATATAGTGTTTACTAGAGGTTAAGAAGCGTAGTTAGGAAGGAGGATACTGAGGCTGGATAACAGATAACAAAATGCAGTTTTCTACAGTGCAGTATTTAAATGGATTCATTTCATACTTTATAAAGAACTAGAAGAGAGGCTGGAGACATTGCTCAGTGGTTAAGAGCACTGGTTGCTCCTGCAGAGGACCTGGGTTCAGTTCCCAGCACCTACATGGCAACTAATCACTATCTGTAACTCCAACGTTAGGGGATCCACTACCCTCTTCTGGTATCCCCAGGCATTGCATGCATGTGGTACACTTACATA
>NW_008456459.1:0-649 GCF_000622305.1 Nannospalax galili
GGCATGCACAAGACTCATGCAAACTCAAGCAGACAAAAACCCAGCACACGACTGTGGAAATGGGCATCAGTCCCCAATCTTAGCTGAAGAACTATTAGGAAGCTGATTACTGCTGGGTGAGGAAGAGCTGATCTTTTTTAAGGGAGGGAGTCTAAATAGACTGACTAAACCCAGTTGATGAACTTGCACTGAGGGACATCTCAGGATACTAACTTGACTTGGTAGGCCTTAACATAAATGACAGAATGCTTGAAATCCAGTGTGTGTATGGCAGGGGCCTAGAGGAGGGTGCCAGTGGAGAAGGGGATACAAAGATGATGTGCATGAAATACACAAAAATTCAATAAACATAGACAAAAAAAGAGACTAGGACAGGCTTCTGATCCCCCAGGCTCCAGCCCAGTGCTGTTACTTCTTTGATCAGTAGACTAGGACAGAAGTATGAGTCTTCAGGAACCTTGTGACTTCTGCCTGGTTCCTTTGGGACACTTGTTCTGGAAGAATCTTCCTCTGTGCAAAATGTTGTTATTCTGAGAGTGGTCTAACTCGAGAAAGCCCAACTAACCATGTGTAGAAATTACGTGAGGGAAGAAATAGTGAGAAAGCCCAACTAACCATGTGTAGAAATTACGTGAGGGAAGAAATAGCG
>NW_008456460.1:0-649 GCF_000622305.1 Nannospalax galili
GGGCCGCGGAACGAGTGCGCGGGGCCGAGCCGGTGCCTCCCGGGCCCTGGTCCTCGGGACCGCTGGTTTCTACCTGCATACTTGCGGGGTGGTAGAGGAAGAGGGGCGGGTCAGCAAAAGTCAAAATTCCCTCTCAAGGAAATAGTGCAACTTTCCGCCCTCTCCTTCTTGCCATCCTGACGCTCCCGCCCTCGTTTTCCTCCCCTTCCTCTCCGCCTGCGGAACGCTGAGACACCTAAGCGCCTCTGGGTTCTGTGGAGGCTGTAGCAGTCCCCTCCGCTGATGTGGCCTCACCACATCGCTATCGCCTACTTAGGCTGGCACCGGTGGCTCCCATCCTAAGGTGTGGGTATTAGGTAACTGGACACCCCTGGCTACACATACTAAGGCTTAAAGTTGGAGGTGCTAGGAGCGAACCATCTGGCATCCGTCCTAGCCTCCTCATTGGTCCTCACAACAATGAGGGTAGCTGATCCTGGTGAGAGATACTGAACTACTATTGTTTTACGACTAATTCCATCTTTCGAAAATCTGCCTAATCCAAGTGGATCTATTGACTTTTCAAGTCAGGCAAAGGCACTGGAGGTTATCAGTTTTTCAGACAATACCCTTTTGGAGAAGCGGCCTTTTGCTAAGTGGTTGGTGTAAA
>NW_008456461.1:0-649 GCF_000622305.1 Nannospalax galili
GACCCCTACTAGCAGACAGTCACAGCACAATTTGGGAAGCTCGCTAAAGGGGTGGGTGATTTAGACCCTCTCAGGCAGTCTGCAAAGGTCTGGGCCCCTACTAATGGGCAGAGAAGCCTAGACCTGGGGTGGTGGGATGGAGTACATGTGGTCCCAAAGTAGGGGGGATGGGGATGTCAGGATTTGGGGAAGCTCACCACCACACAGAGGCCAGATGTAGGCACTCTCAGGTGGTCTGCTAAGGTCTAGACCCTATTGTAGGGCAGAGATGTCTAGCCCTGGCAAAGTGTAAGGGGCCAGACAAGGTCCCAATGTGGAGGGTTGGGGACAGCATTATTTGGGGGAAGAGCACCACAACGTGAAGGCCAGATCCAGGCACTCTCAGGAACTCTTCACTCTATCTCAGATTTTTTTTTTAAGTACTTATCATTATAAATTTTGAGTGCTTATCACTATAAATTTTCCACTTAGGACTGACTTGACCACATCCCAGAGGTTCTGACAGGTTGTGTTCTCATTATCATTTGCCTCTAGGAATTTTTGAACTTTATCTCTAATTTCTCAGAAGGCCCATTGTTTATTCAGAAATGTGTTGTTTAGTCTCCAAATATTTTTGTGATTTCTGTTGTTTCTCTTGTATTATTACACT
>NW_008456462.1:0-649 GCF_000622305.1 Nannospalax galili
TCACCACAATGCTCCAATGTGATATTACAATGCTCCAATGTGTCATCACAAGGCTCCAAAATGACATCACAGTGCTCAATGTGCCATCTCAATGTTCCAATGAAAAATCACAATACTCAGTGTCACATCACAATGCCCAACATGTCATAACAACACTCAGCGTGCCATCAGAGTGCTCAATGTCTACTCATAATGCCCCAATGTGTCTTGACAATGCTTAGTGTGCCACCACAATGCCCCAATATGCCATCACAATGTTCAATGTGCCTTCAAAATGCTCCAATGTGTATTAACAATGCTCCATTATGAAATCACAATTCTTAGTATGCCATCACAATGCAAAAAGTGTCATCACAATGCTCCATTGTGTCATTACAATGCTCAATGTGAAATCACAATACTCAATGCCCTCCTGTGTCATCACAATGCTCAGTGTGCCAACACAAAGTCCCAATGTGTCATCACAATGCTCAGTGTGCCTTCACAATACCCCAATATGCCATCACAATGGTCAATTTGCCCTCACAGTGCTCAAATGTGTCATCACTATGCTCGAATGTGACATCATCAGGTTCAGTGTGCCATCATAATGACCCAATGTGTCATCACAGTGCTCAGTGTGCCATCACAATGTTCAGTGTGCTCTCAC
>NW_008456463.1:0-649 GCF_000622305.1 Nannospalax galili
TGTGCTCTATTCCAACTACCCCCACCCTGACTCCTTACCTGGTATGCTGTGTCTGGAGGGGCCTGGAAGCCAGGGTAGCAGCAACAGGACCAGCAGGTAGACCAGAGATAGTGCATTAATGCGCAGCACGGAGGCTGGGGAAGAAACAGAGGGTCAGCATGTCAGGAGCAGGGTCCAGCCCTCACTCCAGGGGGGGACAGTGCTGCCCCAATGTCCACTCTTATCCCTGTGCACGCATAATGCCTGCACACCTCCACATGTGCATCCACAGAGAGCAAACCCATGTGCCTGTTACCAGGTGTGCAAGTTCCATGATGCCACAATCATCCCCTAACATAACATATATATTTATATGTGTGCACATACAAAGCCCTGGCCCTCCTACATGATCCCACACAGAGCCCCAGTGGTGACTCCCCTGAGGGCAGACTGAGGGTCCATTTTTGTAATTTGCTTTTCCTTCTTTATGAAGCTTTGTCTATTGACTGGCAGGCAGCTCACTGATGTTTTTTGGTGTCAGGTTCTAGGAACACTAATGTGGGAAATTGTTGGAACATCGCATGGCCTGGTGTCCCTCCTGCCTCTCCAATTTGTTCTCCTGGCTGCAGTCTGTCTCTTCCAGGTCACCCATGGAATTGCATAGTGCAGA
>NW_008456464.1:0-649 GCF_000622305.1 Nannospalax galili
ATGAAGTTGCATTTATAGCTGTGTAAGAAATTACTTTTTTACATTATATACCTCCTCTCTGGGCTCATGGACTCTTCAGTCTTAGCTGTTACTACGATTCTCTGCTGTCTAGAGATCAGGCAGGAGACATGCAGATCCTGAACCCAGATGAAAGGGTGCTCCTGTTCGACCATTGAGTAAAGTAGGACATCACCATTTCCTTGAAATGCCACTTTCTGTTCCCATGGGTCTAGCCAAAGCGAGGTAGCAGTTGAAGTGGGTATGTCATTCTAAGACTGAAATGCCCCCAGAAATGCTATCTGAAGGAGCACTAAGCCCCAGGTGCACCCTGGGAACACACCAAACTAGGGTTCTCTGTAAAGGAAACTGTTCTCCTTCACATGTGCTAAAGGCAGTTGTTGGTCAGAATGCTGTTGGGGAGGTGGAGGCAAGGGGGCAGATGTTCAAGGTCATCTTGAACTACATAGTGATAGGGTTCAGATCCAGGCAACCCCAGACCCAGAAACCATAACACTCCTATGAGGAACTGAGTCAACCAACTCTCAGCCACCTGCAAGTTAACAAAAGCAGCTCTGGGAAATTAATGATCAATGTATTATGATCACCAGAGCATGTTCCACAGGCTGACAAACAGGTTTCCCAAGCCCTT
>NW_008456465.1:0-649 GCF_000622305.1 Nannospalax galili
AAAAAAAAAAAAGTTAAGAGTCAGACTGTTTATTCAGGTATAATTATAATGTTGGCAAGTAAGGCCACATGTGGTGCCCCCTCTGAAGAGGAGACTCTAGTCTCAGCTGACAGATTAGCAGCAGGGGAAGTCCTAAGGAAAGGGGAATCTGGTGGCATTCTCAATCATACACCAGGGCAGTAACAGGACAACAAGCTAAAGGCTTGCACTGGTGTACATAGATAATTCTCTATTCAACTTTTGCTTCTGTTTCCTTCACCACACCGAGTGCAAAGAACTATGCTCAAACTTTCTTTTTTATCATTCTGCTTTTACTATGGAGATCTCTTTATCTCCCAAATCTTGTGTACCTGCAGGGCAATTAATAAATTTACTTAAAAGAAATGGAACTAAAGTGTTATCAAAGCAAATGTGTGAACCTTTAAATGCTATTCATATATATTTTCCCTGGTATCCCAACCACAGGACACTTAATTTGGGAATATTGGGAAAAAAATCATGCCAATCAAGATACTGCTTAGAAACAGTTCAACTGAAGAATTTAACTCTTTGGAACCAAATTAAAGTAGACATGCAGCCTTATTAAGAGAGGAAAGGCATGCTTCCAAGATAATTGTATCTTATAGAACCTCATGGACCTCTTATACCT
>NW_008456466.1:0-649 GCF_000622305.1 Nannospalax galili
TTGCTGGGATTGTTCAATATGCATAAGTTGATAGATGTAATAAAACATATTTAAGATTTAAGGACAAAAATATGCTCATGCCAATAGACACAGAAAAGGCCTTTGGCAAAATCCAACATGAATCATGTTAAAATTCCTAGAAGGAATTGGTCTGAAGGAAACATTCCTCAGTGAATATGAGAAGGAATAACAAAAATAAGAGCAGAAATTAATTTCTGCTCTTTCTCACCATAATTAAAGCTATATACAACAAACCCATAGCCAATATCATTTAAAATGGAGAAAAACTGACAACATTCCATTAAAATCAGGAAGCAGACACGGCTGTCCACTATCTGCCCTCCTTCTCATTACAGTGCTTGAAATTCTTCCTAGAACTATAAGACAAGAGAGGGAAATTAAATGAGTACCAGTTGGAAAAGAAGAGGTCAAATTATCTCTATTTTCAGAGATCCCAAAAATTCTGCTAGAAAACTGTTAGAAATGATCAGTACATTGAGTTAAGTGGCTGTTTACAAAATCAACTTCCAAAGATCTGTAGCCTTTTTATAAGCCAATAAAAGCACACAGAAGAAGCAGTCAAGAAAACGCTCTCATTCACAATATCTTTGAAAAATATTTAGGAATAAATCTAACCAAAGACATTAAA
>NW_008456467.1:0-649 GCF_000622305.1 Nannospalax galili
AAGGGGACAAAGGGAAAGGACATGAGGTGTGAAAGAGGTTGTGAAACTAATTACTTTTCTAATTAACTCAGCCATGATCTTTTTCTTTCCTTTTTCTAGGGTGGGTAACTGAATAAAAATGCAATTGATAATGAAAACGTAAAACCTCAAGCAAAACTCCCCACTTCAGAATGACCATTCCCACTATACAGAAGTTCATGGAGAGGCACAGAGTTTAGAACAGGGTAAGGGTTTATTTGAGTGGCTATGTTTATCTAGCTGTGTGATATTTTTACTCGTGAGTTCATTACAATACAGTGATTTTACAATTAGATTTAATTTTTTCATGTGACTAATCACTGCATTTACATCATGTAAGAACCCTCCCAGGTACCAAATAATGGTGCACATTTTATCTTTCGAGAGTTGACATAGCTTGGAATCCTTGAAACTTCCTCATGCAACAGAGGGTGACGAACACAGAAGGCCACAACTGGTGTAGAGAATGGGAGACTGCAGACTGCATGGCCCTGAATAGGACTCTTATACTAAAGCTTGCCCGCCCTGGGCTCAGGGACCAATGCAGAAGAGAGGGTGGAAAGATTGTAAGAGCCAGCAGTGGTGCATGATCATAAGGAAACTGTCTCCAGACCTCTGAGAACATGATCAT
>NW_008456468.1:0-649 GCF_000622305.1 Nannospalax galili
AAGGCCACCCTTTTCCAATGCCTTCCTTGGTTATGATGGCGGCCCGTGTTGAGGTAGAAGCCGTTCCTAAGGCTGGTGAAATATCTCCAGCCTATTTCTTGCTCTCAAACCAGGGCCAGAAGTTAACCAGGTGTCTGATAGTCAAAACTGTTCTTGGCTTGGCTCTCTTTGAATACACATTTCTCTTGAAATTTCATCTGCTGGTTTCCAATGGGTTTGATGTGTCATTAATTGTGCCCCAAAGTCCTGTAGACCTGACGTCATGTCTGCCCTCCTTGTCCACAAATTCCATCTAAAGACAACTGCCCTGAGGCTGGTGGATCAGGAGACCAAACCGTTGTGGAAGGCTTGCCGTCCATTTATCAGAGCCTTGTACCATTAGCCCTTACCATCCTCTCTCTCACCTTTGGTCTCGATACAGTCCTACAACACTGCAAACTTCTAGACTGCATCTGTTTCGTCTTTTTCTGTTACTAGGTTCCATTCTGTCTTTGAATTCATTTTGTTCTCATAATGGGATAGACACAGTATTGTTTCTTTCATTCTTTTTATGTGTGTGTGTGTACATGTTCAAGTGTATGCGAGGACACACATGTGGAGACCAGAGAGCATCCACAGGTGTCCTTCCTTAATGAGCCCTCCACTTTCT